>NW_027590151.1:600000-900000 GCF_964213995.1 Mustelus asterias
CGGGAATCCTCACTCACACGGACAGAGGGAGAAGATGTCACTTTAAACTGCACCTTCACCGACGATACTTATTATTTATTCTGGTATCGTCAATACCCAGGAAAACAGCCCGAGTTTGCAGTCCGGAGAGACAAAAACGGCGGTTTTGAATTAAAGGCGGATTTCGCTCGGACCCGGTTTTCTGATTCAGTCCAGCAGTCAGACAATTTGTACCGAGTGACTATTTCGGAGCTGCGGCTGTTTGACACTGCGGTCTATTACTGTGCACAGAGTCTCACAGTGATGAGAACGAGTGAAATCCTCGTACAAAAACTGCCGCAGGTTTCTGAGTCACAGCTGCTGTCTGCTGAGAGCTGTTTCTAACAGTGGGTTATACACTAACACGTCAATACATTCCTGTGAACGCAAACCAGACCACAATTCACACAAACATCATCTAAAATCGTTCACAGATTCTGTCTGATTATTACATTCACTGTGCGAGGGAAGAATTAGCTGTTGTTTATTTGGAATCACCGGGAAATCGGCACGAACATTGAGAATTCAAAATGCTGCAGGTAGCCTTGAACTAGTTGTACCCTTGTTCTGATGTTTCAAAGAACACTCGGGGCAAAGAAACCAATGCTGTTCGGTTTGATATGTCAGTCAATAGTGTAAACTGATGCCCGCCTGCTGAGGCAAATCCTCATAATCACATCAGCCTGATTAAACATCTCTCAATGTTACAGTAATGAAATAAAAATATCAACTGGGAATCGAAGAGAAACTTCATTGGAAAGAGTTCGGAAGAATGTGACTCATATTAACACAATGAACACTTGACACATATTAAAACTCAGAATTCTTAACAGTAAAGGTACAAAAGTTTATTTCAATACATGCTTAGAATCCAATGAACAATGATTAATATCTCTATTAATAATCTCGGAGAACAGGTTTGGTGTACTCTAGAGACTGGAACATTTGGTAAGAAAATCGACTGAATGCAGAAACCTAATTGAGAAGAGCGTCAGAAAGTTCCTGAAGGACAACTAGGGATGGGCAATAAATAGCGGCCTAGCCAGCAAAGCCCACATGCCCGAAAGTCTTTCTTTAAAAGTCTGCTGTAATCACCAGAAGTGCTATGGGAAATCGAAACCGCGGGATAAGTCTTTATGCTCAGACAAATATTTTGTTGGGATATGGGCCAAACGCGGGCAATTGGGACTTGCATAGTGGTTAGAAGAGGGTAGCATGGACAAGTTGGGCAGAAGGGTCTGTTTCCATGCTGTAAACCTCTATGACTCTATGACTACTTCCATATCCGTTATTTCCCTGAATATCCACAAATCTATCAACTGCCTTCAAGAAATCAAACGACTGTACAATCATTGCTCTCTTTGACACATAGAGTGCATTAAAGCGAATGTATGGTTTTTGACTGAGATGATTTTTGAGATATGCCTCTGATGAGTTTTATTTCATGTTGTAATAACGGCACCAGAGTCTCCTATTCAGAGTTGCTCGTAAACGACAGAAACTACTATAAAGAGGGATTTTACATACACTGACAGACATTCAGCACAAAGAACCTGATCATTCGGTTTAATTGGTTTTAATGAGATGATTTTGTTTCTTTTGACTGTTCACAATCCAGCTCAGAGATCGGATTCAGTGAGAGGAGGTGAGAATGCCTTTGCTGGTTTTTGTACGGATTAACTGCGTCTCTGTAACTGCGGTTCAGCGCACACTGTTACAGATACACGGCAGAGTCAGAGACACGGACCCCGGTGATATTTAATGGAGCTGTTTTCTTGTCTCTGTCCAAATTAGCAGAAAACTGGTCCGAAACATCAGGAGACTTATCCCCCTTCCCCTTGCCGTAACTTTTCACTAAATATCTCGGAGCTTCTCCGGGATACAGGATGTACCAGAATAGAGTTTTGTCAACGTACTTAGCTTTATAACTGCAGTTCAAAATTACCGTCTGTACTTCCTGAACCGTTAATTCAGGCGGCTCCTGGGAAACTGAAGTTTGGCCATTGGTTCCTGTAACAACATATAGACTGTGTGAGAAATCTGTGAGTGAATATAACCCATTGAACACACACTGAGGATTTGAGCTCAGACTCACGGGGCAGCATGTCCATTATTATCAGTAAAACACGCAGGGAACATGTGGTTCCTGAATGGACAGTAAACAGCGACACTGTTTAAAATATGTTGTTGCTTCTAGTCTTATATCACGGAGTAAACTCAGATCAGAGGCAGCTTCAATCATTGGCAAATTGGGGGTTTTTCCCAGTGTTGCAATTGGCTGGTCCCCTTGAGATGACGTCAGCTGTGGACCAAACACTGTTCGTGGTGGACTAAACACAGCTGGCTCCCTCCAAACACATTCCATCCCGGACTTTGTGTGTTTTTCTCACTCTCTTTCTCTCTCCATGAAAGGTGAATAACGTTATCAGTTACACTGTCTCTTTCTCGGTTAACCCTCTTTCGTTCGAACTCAATATCCCCCTTTTTATAGATAGATTTTTCTTTCTAAATAAAGTTAAAAATGAAATAAATAATTTACCCTCATTTACTCTGCGGGTATTAATGAGTGCATCCACTGCATGAACATAATAGTAGTTACTGCTTTATTTATACCGGGGATAAGTAATCACCCAAGTCCACATTGACTTGCGTTTCCACTGGGATTACTCTTATACTGGGAAAGTACTGATTCAATCAGTCATTATTTCTGTCCAGAAACTTCAAAATGTGACAACTCTCAGTGTGCCTTTAATATTGGATCACATTTAACAGGTTCCCCTGACAGATAGGCATCTGATACAGAAAGATTAGAAGTATTGATTTATTAAGTTATTCACCCGAGACATCTGTGGGTTTTGTGATTGGATTTATCCAGGAGTAATCTGAGCGCCAAATGTCACATTTTCCCAACTGTGACAATCACTGACGTTAGGGAGGGAAAGCCACTCAGATGAGGCTGCATTGTCACGTTCATTTTCTCTGAAATTCAACGCAATGTGTTTTGCGGATTGTGGATTGTGGACCTGCGCCAGTTTTTGTACGAGGTCCGCGGGAGCCTCATTTACTGTGTGTCTGAGTGCACAGTAATACACGGTGTTGTCTAACATCTTCAAATCTTTCATGGACAAGTGAAAAGTGTTTTGTGTCTGGCTGAGATTCCCGCTGAAATGTTTAAAGCCGGGAGCCGTATCGGTAAATCCATAGCCATCGCTCTGAGCAGATACTGAGGAGCTCGGTGTGGATACTGGCGATACCAGAACAGGACATAGACTGTAGCTAAGCCATATACAGAGTAACTGCAGGGTATTGCTGAATCTTCACCCTCTGCTGCTTCAACTCCTGGTTCTGACTGGGACACTGAGTCACCGTTACTCATCGCTGAAAATAGACAACAGACACGCAGCGGGTTAGAAGGAGTAACAACAACGGAATAATCGCCTAGAGATGGAAATGGGCAATGAATATGGTGGTTGGCGGATTTCAGTCAAAGGTTCAAAATGACCGACCTGTGATCAGGACAATAACCAGAGGCAGACAGAGCTTCACCCCCATGGTTCCAGTCTGAACACCAGAAACAGAGGCAGTGATCACTGTCTGCATAACACCTGGAACTGTAAAAGTTGAAACAGTCAGTGGACTGTTATGAGGTCGAATGTAACTCCGTCTCTCCGCCCATTTTTACATCTTCAAACAGTCGCTTCCTCCAGAAGGGAATCGTGATTTTTTTATAAGTGATTAGAGAGCGCCCTCCCGTGGACTACATTGCCCGCATTTGGAAACATACACACACGGCCACCTGTGAAGACTGACACATATCCCCAGATAATAGAATCATAGAATCATCGAATTTGTACAGTACAGAAAAATGCCATTCGGCCCGCCGAGTCTGTACCGATCGCAAGCCTCCCAGGCCCTATTCCCGTAACCTCATACATTTACCCCGCTAATCTCCCTGACACTGGGGTCAATTTCGCATGGCCAATCAAACTAATCTGCACATCTTTGGACCGTGGGAGGAAACCGGAGCACCCGAGGAAACCCACGCCGACACGGGGAGAGCAGATACACACACGGCCACGTGCAAAGACCAATACGTGTCAGGATATATAACCATATAGATAACAGCCCAGACACTGACATCAATTCTAACGTCCCTCGTTATAAATCCAGAATTATTCTGTAGATTTCTGTCACATTAGTCTGAGTTGCTAACTATGAAAATACATGAATAACTCCAACTCCGTGTTCACTAGAAGACTCGTATACCGCACAGAATCAACAAAAGCATAGACACAGGGACAAGTAAACACAGTGATCGATTCTCAAACTGATCAACTCAAACATAGACACACAGACAATCACTAAGGAAGATAAACAAACAGATTAACACAGCCACTGACACACTGAATGGAAGTGCACCCATTGACAATCTCAAAAACTTACGAGCTCCAGAGTAAACTCCCTGAACCGGAATTCCCGAGGGTCGTGTCAGTGCGGCAATATCGTGTTAGATATTCATTGCGATGGAACTGTCCATTTTAACAAGAACAGCCAGAAATCTATTTCTCATCAATGGTGATCATTAATTGATGACTCAGCAGTGGACACTTTTGGAGAATAAGCAATAATGAATGTATTTATTTTTACAGCCAAACACATTCTGGATGTGTCCATATCATGTTTAAAGTTTATTTATTAATGTCACAAGTAGGATTACATTAATACTGCAATGAAGTTACTGTGAAAATCCCCTAGTCGCCATACTCCGCCACCTGTTCGGGTACACTAAGGGAGAAATTTAGCATGGCAATGCACCTCACCAGCAAGTCTTTCAGACCGTGGGAGGAAAATGGAGCAAATCCACACAGACACAGGAAGAACGTGCAAACTCCACACAGACCCAAGCCAGGAATCAAACCCAGGTCCCTGGCGCTGTGAGACAGCAGTGTGCCACTGTGAGGCAGCACTGTGCCACTGTGCCACCGTGTCACCCCATGTGAGGTCAGTGAAGGTAAGACAGATTCCCCACCCATTCTCGAGCTTGTCAGATCGAATGTTCGGGACAACACAAGGAGACTGCTTCAGGTATAGGTGATTCATTCTCATCTGTTATATTCCACACTCTGTAGAAATTTGTGGAGTTAATGTAGTTCTATTAGATATGATTCCGAAATAATGAGGAGATGCTTCATCCGATTAAACTCGTTTTGCAAATTCGATATGAAATCAATTGCATAAATAAATATGTTTACATTGAAAACTATATTGGGAAGCTATATCCAATACTTCATGGCACTGTGTCAGGGAAACGTTGTTACTTAAAGCAAACTGTACATGGATTCCACAAAACGCCTTCTTCCAATGGGAATTTGACAATGACTTGAAAGGGAGAAAAATCAGCTTCATGGAATGAGAGGAGGAAATTGAAATGAGAACAAAGAACAGTGCAGCACAGGAACAGGCCCTTCGGCCCACCAAGCCCGCACCGACACGTCAGTTTGGTAACTGGTCATAAAATAACTGGCATAGGCATGGTGGGTCGAAGGGCCTCTTGTTGTTCTCTGCCATTGTCAACCATTTTCAATCATTACAACAATCTGAGGTCCCTATCTGCTTCAAGAAGACGCCCATCATCCCGGTACCTAAGAAAAATCAAGCAGCATGCCTTAATGACTATCGGCCGGTGGCTCTGACATCCATCATCATGAAGTGCTTCGAAAGGTTTGTCATGGCATAAATCAATTCCAGCCTCCCGGACCACCTGGATCCACTACAGTTGCCTACCGCCACAACAGGTCCACAGCAGACGGCATTTCCGTGGCCTTGCACTCAACCCTGGATCACCTAGATAACAAGGACAGACTCCTATTTATTGACTATAGCTCAGACTTCAACACTATTATTCCCACGAAACTCATCTCCAAACTCCGTGACCTGGGCCTCGGCACCTCCTCTGTGACTGGATCCTGAACTTCCAAACTCACAAACCACAATCTGTAAGGATAGGAAACAACACCTCCTCCACGATCATCCTCAACACCGGTGCCCCACAAGGCTGTGTTCTCAGCCCCCTACTATACTCCTTATATACCTATGTAGATGACTGTGCGGCCAAATTCCCCTCCAATTCGATTTTCAAGTTTGCTGACGATGCCACCATAGTGGGTCGGATCTCAAACAATGATGAGAAAGAGTACAGGAATGAGGTAAAGAATCTGGTGAACTAGTGCAGCAACAATCATCTCTCCCTCAAAGTCAACTAAATGAAGGAGATTGTCATCGACTGCAGGAAGCGTAAAGGAGAACACGTCCCTGTCTACATCAACAGGGACGAAGTAGAAAGGGTCGGGAGCTTCAAGTTTTTAGGTCTCCAGATCACCAACTATCTGTCCTGGTCCCCCCATGACGACACTATAGTTAAGAAAGCCCACCAACACCTCCACGTCTTCAGAAGACTAAGGAAATTTGGCATGTCAACTACGACTCTCACCAACTTTTACAGATGCACCATAGAAAGCATTCTTTCTGGTTGTATCACAGCTTGCTATGGCTCCTGCTCTGCCCAAGACTGCAAGGAACTACAAATGTCGTGATTGTGCCCAATCCATCACACAAACCAGCCTCTCATCCATTGACTCTGTCTACACTTCCCGGTGCCTGGGCAAAGCAGCCAGCATAATTAAGGACCCCATGCACCCCGGACATTCTCTCCTTCACGTTCTTCCTTCGGGAAAATGATACAAAAGTCTGAGGTCACGTACCAACCGACTCAAGAATAGCTTCTTCCCTGCTGCCATCTGACTTTTGAATAGATTTACCTTGCATTAAATTGATCTTTCTCTACACCCTAGCTATGACTGTAACACTGCAATCTGCACACTCTCATTTCCTTCTCTATGAACGGTATGTTTTCCTTGGAAAGACGGAGAATGAGGGGAGATCCTTGGAAAGACGGAGAATGAGGGGAGATCTAATAGAGGTATACAAGATTATGAAGGGTATAGATAGGGTGAACAGTGGGAAGCTTTTTCCCAGGTCGGAGGTGACGATCACGAGGGGTCACGGGCTCAAGCTGAGAGGGGCGAAGTATAACTCAGACATCAGACGGACGTTTTTTACACAGAGGGTGGTGGGGGCCTGGAATGCGCTGCCAAGTAGGGTGGTGGAGGCAGGCACGCTGACATCGTTTAAGACTTACCTGGATAGTCACATGAGCAGCCTGGGAATGGAGGGATACAAACGATTGGTCTAGTTGGACCAAGGAGCGGCACAGGCTTGGAGGGCCGAAGGGCCTGTTTCCTGTGCTGTACTGTTCTTTGTTCTTTGTTCTTTGTTTTGTCTGTATAGCGCAAGAAACAATACTTTTCACTGGATGTTAATACATGTGACAATAATAAATCAAATCAAATCAAAATCATTCTTGGATCAATATGTCTACAGCAGTTACAATGAATGTTGCAACATTCCAAGAGAGTCCCATTGGGTCCTATGGACGCCAGCAGTCTCTGTAGTGTAATGGTGGTTGCATTCACCTCACACACGAAAGGTCCCTAGTTCAAAACCATGCCGAAATATTATTCAAATTTGTTCATTAAGGGTGAGGGAAGTTTACATGATTGAAATTTGTTGTTAAACATTATCCGAAACTCGATATTAAAGCCATGTTATCTTTGCTCTGGCCTCGGCCTCAAAATCTTTCAGCAAAATCAGAGATCCTGTATTTTTATGATGCAATGAGGGGAAATAGATGTTCCTGTTTTGACACCGTGGACATATCAGCAACTCATTCAGTCCACAACAGAATTTAATGGCTTTGTTGATGCGGACGAACAAAGTTAATCATCATCTGAACCATGTCAAATAGTATTGTGTGCTTAAAAAGGCAGACACAAGTGGAACTGTAACTGAACTGGAGGAAATGCGCACATTGCGCAGAACCATTACTTTAACATCGTTCTTCAGAGTAAAGAAATAGGGAAAATCACTCAGACAGTTGAGGAAATCGAGAATCAGTGCGGATCTACTGGACTTTCCTACAGCTGAACGGGATTTAGACGCCTGAGTGTTTCACACACAGAATGAAGAGGGATCAAGTATATCTAACAAATCATTCTTAAATCTATTCCCTTTGAAGATATTTGATTTTGTTTAAAAGCTGATTGTGGTCAATCTCAATGAAGCACCGTGACATGTGTATTACCCAGAGACTCGATTCCTTTTGTTGGTCAGTCATGTTTGCAATTCAATGTTGTATATTTCGGAGATATTTCATTCAGAATGAGGAGATAGGTAATTAATAAAAATATATTAATATTAAACATTGAACAGCGAACAAATATTGGGTAGAACTGGTTGAAATTATTCAAAGAAAGATGAGTATGATGCATTAATAATTGAGCAGAAATCATTGCTCCCTTAGATATTTGCCGGACGACCGCTTATAAATGTTGAAGTTCAAGATGAGTTGAGAAATCAGGTTGAAAGAAACGGTTTTTGTCTTGTATTCAGTGACATGGGCTCTCAGTGTAACCATTCGAACCTGCAGCAACACAGTGGAGTTGAACATTGTGGTCAGGCCAATTGGCGGCGCTATGCTGTCAGTTGTTTCTGTAGTGTAGTGGTTATCACGTTCGCCTAACACGCGAAAGGTCCCCGGTTCGAAACCGGGCAGAAACTCTTATTGAAATTATTCATTTAGTATGAGGGAAGTTTTCCATGGTTTCAGTTGTTGCTGAACATTATCCGAATCTCGATGTTGTAACCATGTTATCTTTGCTCTGACCTCGGCCACAAATGCTCTCAGCAACAGCAGAAATGCTGTATTTTAAGACGCAATGAGGAAATAAATGTTTGTACTTTGACACCGTGCGCACATTAGCAACTTGTTCAGTCCATAACATAATATAATGGATTTATAAATGCAGACTAACATAGTTAATCATCATCTGAAACATGTGTAATAGTAGTGTGTGCTCATAAAGACACAAGTGAAACTAACTGAACTGGAGGAAATGGCGCACATTTCCCGGAAGCATATTTTTAAAATTGTTCTTCATAATAAAGAAATGGGAAAAAAATCACTCAGGCAGATGAGTAAATCGAAACTCAGTGTAGATCTGCTGGACTTTTCTATAGATGAACGGGAGCTCGGCGCCAGAATGTTTCACATGCAGAATAAAGAGGGATCAAGTATAACTAGCAAATCATTATTAAATCTTTTCCCTTTAAAGATATTTGATATTGTTTAAAAGCTGACTGTCTCAAATAAGCACCATGGGATGTGTATTAACCAGTGACTCGATTTCTTTTATTGGTCAGTCATGTTTGCAATTCAATGTTGCATATTCCCGAGATATTCAACTCAGAATGAAGATGTATGTATTAAATACATGTATTCATATTTAATATCGAATATCAAAACAAATATTGAGTAACTAGCCAACGATTCAAGTCTGGATGACCCTTCGTCAGAGCTAAGAGCAAAGAAAAGCAGAAAAGATTTAAATTATGAGGGTGGAAGGGGGATGCTGTAATTGGACAAAGGGAATGCAAATAACGATAAAAGATGGCTGAGAGAGATACTAAAAATGTCCATTAAGCGATCAGAATAGCAGAGCAGAGGTAAAGGTGGTTAAGGCAGTTGCCCTGAAAGAGAAGTGTGGGGGGGGGGGGAGAGGGGGGGGGGAGTGAGGGGGGAAGGGGGAGTGGGGGGGAGGGGGAGTGGGGGGGAGGGGGAGTGGGGGGAGTGGGGGGAGAGGGGGAGTGGGGGGAGGGGGGTGGAGTGGGGGGGAGGAGGGGTAGGGGGGAGAGGGGGAGTGGGGGGGAGGGGTGGAGTGGGGGGGAGGGTGGGGGGAGTGGGGGGGAGGGGGTCGTGTCCGCTCCGCCATTCGGTCGTGCTGCAAAATTTCTCATCTCCATTCTTCTCCCCTTTTCCCAGTAACCTTTGATCCCCTTACCAATCAAGAACGTATCTATCTCTGTCTTAAATACACCCAATGACCCGGCCTCCACAGCCTTCTGTGGCAATGAATTCCACACATTTACCACCCTCTGGCTGAAGAAATTGCTCTCATCTCGATTCTAAAGGGCCGTCCCTTTATTCCGAGGTTGTGCGCTCGGATCCGAGATTCACCTACTAACGGAAACATCTTCCCCACGGCCACCCTATCGAGGTCTTTCAATATTCTGTAAGTTTCAATAAGATCCCCCCCCCCCCCCCCGCCAAACTCCATCGAGTTCAGACCCAGTGTCCTCAGATGTCTGCAGTTTTATTTGATCGGCTTCAGTCGCTCATGTTTGTTGTTGTTTATTTTAAGTTCGGTTTGTGACGGCTTCTCAAGACCATTAATCGCATTGCCTTGTGTCTGACCTGTTTACATTGAACTCTTCGTTCTGAACCGTTGATTTCCTCGAGTTGCGAATGTAAATAAAACGGATTGTACAGTAGCGGATTGAGATGTAGATCCCGTGCGAGAAACAGATGCAGCAACACAGAAACCTTCAAGCTAAGAAACGGAGGTAAACAAATGGAAAGACAGAGGGTGAATCAGAGGCCGAGACCGTAATAGAAGTAAAGGCATAAGTTCGGAGAAACAGATGCAGAGGGATAAACACGAGGAACGGGAATGGTAGAAATGAGGGAGAGGCTGAGAGATAAATAGTGGGACAGGCAGTGAGATAAATGGGGGAAAGAGGGAGGCAGGAAGGGAAATAGATGAAGATACAGTGAAGGAACCGTGAAGGGAAAAGTTGTATATAGATGGAGGTAACACAGTCGGAGACACAAAGAGAGACAAACGAATAGAGAACAAGAGAGGCAGAGAGATAGGCAGTGAGATAAACAATGGCCTAAATGGTACACTGAGAAAAGCAATGGCCTAAATGCGACCAGGAATTACAGAAAGGGAAAGAAAAATAGCACAATGTAGCGTAGTACGTGATACCGGCAGGGTGATTTCCAAGAACCTCTTGACATCCTGAGTAACCAGACCAGTCGCACCATCACATTGTTATCCTTCCCGTACCCACTGCAGTAAATACACAAACACGGTGCGGCAGCGCCATCTGGCGACGGTCCGAGGTCATTTCCTGGAAAATCATCGAATTCTCAAATTACAGAAGGTTGTTGCTGCATGATTATATTACATTACTCTTGTTCATCCTTTTACTATTACAATGCAATTAAATGCAGTTGAACGCATACGTGAGGGATAATCCCAACTTTATTTAATTGCTGACGATTCGCTTTATTCAATTAATAGTGGTTAAAAAGCTAATTTTAAACAAAATCAACCCATCAATATTCCGATAAGTGCCTCCTCTAAAATACCAACATAAGATGTAAATATGACCCTGGATTCACACCCATTTCCGATGTGCTTTCGTTATTTTCATTTAAATCTTTCCATCATAATGTTACTTGTTGAGTTATTATATTTTATTATACGTTATCTAATATAAATAGTATCTAATCTAAGAGTATCTTTATCTAATATAATGAGCAATTTGGTGGACTCGTTGAAATGGGAGACTGGGAGAAATCGTATTGTCTAAACTCGGAAATTCAGGGAAAAGGGCAGAAAGAGAAGAACGTGGAGTAAATGTGAAGACAGAGACGGTCAGAAGTAGGGCAAGGGAGGTAGTGGCGGAATGACACAGCGAGATAAACAGGTCCCAAACAAAGGGAGAGCCGGAGAACCTGAGAAATACAGGGAGAAAGAGAAACTCAGAGTTCATTAGTCCAGAGCGAACACTGATAGGTGCCCGACGACCATCAGTTCAGAGAGAGCAGCCAATCCTGTCGCTGGGAAACGCCCCTCAGTTTCTGAGTAAGTGAAGTTTCCGCTGATATGAATTTCCAATTTAATATCAGAACAGAAATATCAACATGTTTCAAATATTGTCTCATTTCTGCCGAATCCTAAACCAGACACCATGTGCTCCTCATTTTGGTTGCTGATAATAATGGTCTTGCGGCCCGGTGAGTCAATAAGCTCTGACAAAATGTCATCCTGACACGAAACGTTACCTCTGTTCTCCCTCTCACACATGTCAGATCTGCTGAAGATTTCCAGCATTTACTTTGAGCCAATGTTTAAATGATCAGCGTCTGTCCCATGGACTATGTTCGCTCCCAGATTTTGAAGAACATCTGTGTTTTATTACAGGGACAAATGCTGAAGATTCAGTGTTTCAAGATCGATCTGAATTATCGATTCTGGAAGGACAGAACATAACACTGGGCTGTAAATACTCAACAGCTGCTCTTCGAGCCCTGTTCTGGTACATCCTGTATCCCGGGCAAGCTCCAAGGCAGCTGATGAATATTTTTAGCTCGGGCGATACCGATAAGCCTCCGGATATCCCAGATAGGTTCTCGGCTGCTTTACAGAAAGGAAACAACACTGTTCCTTTAAATATCGCCAGCACTCTTCTGTCTGGCACCGCCGTGTATTTCTGTGCCATGGAGCACACACTGGTTCAGAGATATAGCGAAACACGTACAGAAACTCCAGACTGGGAGTTCTAGTTAGTGGACGGCAGAGGGCGCGCTCACACAGATAAACAGAAACAATTCAGTCTCAACAGTGAGTGTCACCGCATCATAAACAGAATTACAAAACAAAACACAACGCTCAACATGAACAGCTGAGCCGCAGTTGGTTTTAACTTGTAACCATGCTAAAAATGCATTTATGATTAATTAACTCACACTTAGCCTTTTGCTGATATTTCCTTGCATATGTGAATTATTCCCTATCTTCACTCTTCGTTTTGTGGTCGGTTTGATCAAAGGGTCCATTTGATCAGAGTATTATGCTCGCTAAGGGATCAGGTATATAACATGTGCATTTCACAAGGTTGACTGAGAACCATTCAAACAATCCCTGAGAGCAAGGTACCATCAATGTTCATTCTCATTTTCAATGACTGTCAACTGTTTTTTGACATAATTCGCAACTTTATAATAACCGGACCAGCGACTTTAATCCAACCCCTGTCCCGAACAATAGAGCGATATTCCTATTAAGCCAACTGAATATAACCCAGCTTGGGATGTTTCTGCTCACTGAAAACCACGTATCCATCCACAGGACTAAAAACACGACAGGGGACACATGAAAGTGAGGTTCGAGGATCCGATCACATTATAGCAGATTACTAAGAATGTGGATTGGAACGAGAGTTTTCTTGCGTCAACTTACCCTTTTACAGAGCGGCCAGCGACAAAGTGTAAGGCGGCAATTGGGTTGTATGGGGTGGGGAGGGGAGATTTCGGGCAGATAATTGTGAAATATACACATTTAATCTCAGTTCCAAATCATGTTGGAGAGTTTAAAAGCACTCCAATCTGATTAGTTCAGATTTTAATATACATTTCAGATCTGAGTCATGGAAATTCTGTCACTTAGTTACTGTCCTCAAATGATAAGACAGAAGGAGAAGTGTTTTTTTTAAGTTTCACCTATGATATTACATGGAGTGATTTTGTTTTATTCTGGCATTGTCTACTCCCGATGAGCTGCACTTACAGGAAGTCTTAATCATGTCTGCGGACAAGCGGTGAGACAAACAAAAGCAACAGCACCGTTCAGGCATCCAAACCTCTCTCAATTTCAATGTGTAGGAAATGGACTCTGAAGAGTTGACCAGAAGAAGGGCTCACGTATGGAGTTTATGATGAATCATAGAATCATAGAAAAAGAATCCTTACAGTTCAGAAGGGGTGCATTCGGCCCATCGAGTCTGCACTTGCCACAGTCTCACCCAGGCCCTATTCCCGTCACCCCACACATTTGCCCTGTTAATCCCCCTGACACAGAGGTCAATTTAGCATGGCTAATCAACCTAACCCGCACATCTTTGGACGGAAAGCAGCCCCATCCATGCACTCTGCATCATCTCCGGAAGCTCCTGTCCTGGCTTTTCAATTTTGTGATTCATTTCTTAAAGTTACAAAGTTACAAAGCCAATGCGCAGAGCGGAGAGGACAATCAAGAACCAATCTCCACACCTGCCCCTACATCAATTAAAATTCAAATTCAACCCAATTGATGATCCCCACAAGAGATATGAGCAAGATCCAAGCTGACAAGAGAAGGTATTGCACGTGAACTTGGGCTTTATGCGACGCTTAGTCTTAGCCAAAAACCCGAGAAGTTTGCAGCGGTTAGACTCGTGGACAGTTGCAGCCACATTGAGGACCGGCGCTGTCAGCCGCTCAAACAAACACCGAGAGAAACCAAATTAACATTGCATCAAACTGTCACGCACCTGTTTCCAGCAGTGGCTGAGAAAACAGGCAGCAGAATATGATCAGACCGACAGTTCCATCATCAACTCAGCCTATCGATAGAAAACAGAATCCCTACCGTGCAGAAGGAGGCCATTCGGCCCATCGATTCTGCACCGGCAACAATCCCACCCAGGCCCTATCCCCTGAACTCCATGCATTTACCCTGGCTAGTCCTCCTGACACTAAGAGGCAATTTATCATGGCAAATCCACCCAACCCGCACATCTTTGGACTGTGGGAGGAAACCGGAGCACTCAGAGTAAACCCACGCAGACACGGGGAGAACATGCACACTCCACACAGACAGTGAGCCAATGCCGGAATTGAACCCGGGTCCCTGGCGCTGTGAGGCATCAGTGATAATCATTGTGCCACCATTTGGCCCATAAAAAATTGAAATCATGCAGACTTCCCGCAACCTAACTGAGAACGTTTAATAATGTAGCTGCCCGGTTTCGAACCGGGGACCTTTCGCGTGTGAAGCGAATGTGATGACAATTACAGAAACTGTGAACAACAGAGAGCTTGAACTACCGTCAAGTTTACATCGAGCCAGGCAGAAATCGAACTTGAAACCTTCTGAACAATAATCAGACGCGTTGTGCATTGAGCGACTCACCGACATGAACGCAGGACCTCCCTGCTTCTGATTAGATCTTTATTCTGCAACCTCAGAGCTGGATATTCACATCAGCTTCGGGAGAGATGTTTCTGATCAGCTGTTAATTCCCATCAACTCAGGGCTGAATATTCAGATCAGCTCCAGGAGAAATGTTTCTGACCCTCAGACCAGACCCACTGACGTCACTCGCACTACATAGTGACGTCACATGGGCTATAGGTGACGTCACACATTCTGACGCCACACATTCCGCATTCTGACGTCTGACGTTGGGCGGCACGGTGCCACAGTGGTTAGCACAGCTGCCTCACAGCGCCAGGGACACGGGTTCGATTCCAGCCTCGGGTCACTGTCTGTCTGGAGTTTGGATGTTCTCCCCGTGTCTGCGCGGGTTTCCTCCGGGTGCTGTGGTTTCCTCTCACAGTCCAAAGATGTGCGGGTTAGGTTGACTAGCCATGTTGAATTGCCTCCTCATGTCAGGGGGATTCGCGGGGTAAAGATGTGAGGTTACAGGGAGAGGGCCTGGGTGGGACTGTGGTCGGTGCGGGTTCAATGGGCCGAATGGTCTCCTTCTGCACTGTAAACATTCTATGATTCTATGAGTTTCCAATGCCACGGATGCTCTGACGTCAGAATGCCGGATGTTCTGACGTCACAATACCGGATGCTCTGTCGCATGCGCACTCTCCTCCCCCGCACTATCAATTCTGAAGCTCCTTCACTGATTCACTTTGTGATCACAAGTCCCAGCGACCCGGCTCTCACCGCCACTCTGTGACTGGTTTGGGGTTCGGTTTGATATCCAATAGCGTTGCTTTCCCAGGAGCTTCTCTCAGCCTGGGATCTGCTGACAGCTGTTTCACACAAGCCGATAGGATCCAACATGTTTCTGACCTTCACTTTGGTGATTATTTTCCTGGATTTATTACTGTTTCCTCAGTGTAAGTGTGGTCACTATTTCTGACAGGAATATTTCACACCTCAGCAATGTTAGGCTCTGTTAAATTGTACTCAGCTTTATTATATCATCTCGAATTGTGAATACAATTGTACTTTATTGTGCTACATTATAGTACGATATGTTCTTACTGCAAATGTACATATTCTTCCCAGATGCCGCTGGCAGTGAAGAGCTATCACAGTCTCCGGAGTCAGTGGTTGTTACCGAGGAAGCCACTGCATCGTTGAACTGTTCAACCACAGTAGCTGGAGAGGTCCTTCAATGGTACAGACAAAATCTAGACAGAACCGTGCAGCACCTGGTGACCGGTACCAGCGATCAGGGCAGGATCACGGCTCGGCATACTTTCTCAGAGAACCACAGCGTTCTGAATGTTCGTGAAGCTCGGCTGACAGACACCGCCACCTATTTCTGTGCAATGGAGGCACAATGTAGCAAAGACCGTACAGGGCCGTACAAAAACCTGCCGCGATCATCCAGAAAGTGGAGCCTGTGCAGAGAGCTGGGCTTTTAATCACTCTCTCCCTTGGATACGCGCCACAGTCACCCGATCAGTGAGATCTGTTGCCGATTTGGGTTTATTCTTTAAAATCAAAACAGAACGGATAAAATACATTTAAATTGGGTTATTTTCTGTGGAAATGTCATCCGGGCAGCGCATGTTCCATGGTGCTTCCAAATTGGAATAATCGTGGTATTCGGTGAGTCAATATTAAAAGGATCCTTGTCTATTTCCTGTGATAAATCCCATTCCAGTCTGTGACACATTCTAAGTTCGGCTGCAGGGACGAGTGACAGACATTGAGTTTCCCAGACTCCATCGGAGTTGAACGCTCTGAAAGACCAGTCAGGAGTGCTAAGGGACAGTCACTCCATATCTGAAAGCTTTCTGTACCTATCTAGACAGAGCAGTATTCCGGGTAAGTTATGGGATATTTAATGAAGTGGTAGAGGGCCAGACATTGAGATAGGTCCCAAGGTCTCTCGGACCGGTTCGCTGTTGACTTGAACGAACAAAGACAGCAATGCACCTGTTCGATAAATAAACGACCAAGTCATCCCATTTTCACAGAAAAGTGGACAGGGATCGATAAATGTTATTCATTGCACTGCCACTTGTTACCATCTGGAGTAGAGCGCCACAAACTATAAAGGAAGAGCATTCAATAGTAAATTTCAAAAAGGCATTGCCAGACCTTGAGAACGGAAAACAACTCGTGGAATGCGGGGTGAGAAGAGCAATTGGGAAAGATCTTTCATTGAGCCACAGGGAGAGTCAATTGTTTCTGATCCATTCGCGCCCGTCCGTCACTATTTTTTCTCAGTCACTTGAGCAGTCAGCAGATGCAGGCTAGTCACAGACTGCTGCAGGTTCAGCCGCCGCTATTTCCTCTCCATCACCTGCGACTGCCGCTGAGAACTCCGCACTTCCATCAGCTTTGAGTCTGCGGTGACCCCGGCCACAGTTTCCGGTTGCTGCTTTTCATTCTAACACCATTGTGCTTTTCGAGACATTGCTGCCGCTGGTCGATTTCTGTCATTGGTTAGATCAGAAGTTCAGTGCTTCAGTCTATTCATTAGTGTAGCAAGTAAGCTTATATAAACACTGCAGTGAAGTTACTGTGGAAATCCCCTCGTTGCCACACTCCGGCGCCTGTTCGGGTCCACTGAGGGAGAGTTTAGCATGGCTGATTAGCGACTGATTCAGGAAGTGGTGCGTGGTACTGTCGGATAATACAGCCTTTTTAACGAGGTGAGTCTGTGTTGAAATTATTATTGAGCAATCCAAGTATTCATAACTACAGCAGACTTTGACACATCCAATGTTTGGTTCTAGGAATTGCTGGCGCAATCTCAGTTAACGGCCCTGGAAGATGATATAACAGTAATTTTTGGCTACATGATCTCTACATCTGGGAGCTTGCATTACCGCTGCTCTGAAGTAGATTTGGAGGTTAACTGCATGCATTGCGCCATAAAGATATGTCTCATGATTTCGCAATCTGTTCCTCTGGTGACCTAGACAAGATGTGGAGATGCCGGCGTTGGACTGGGGTAAACACAGTAAGAAGTCTAACAACACCAGGTTAAAGTTCAACAGGTTTATTTGGTAGCAAAAACCACGAGCTTTCGGAGCGCTGCCCCTTCGTCAGGTGGGTGGGAGTTCTGATCACAAACAGTGCACAAAGACACAAACTCAATTTACATGAATAATGATTGGAATGTGAGTCTTTACAGCTAATCAAGTCTTAAAGGTACAGACAATGTGAGTGGAGGGAGCATTAAGCACAGGTTAAACAGATGTGTATTGTCTCCAGACAGGACAGTTAGTGAGATTTTGCACAGGTTTTGCCACACTCTCTGACAGAGATTTTGCATCGAGAGACAGAGGGAGAGTGTGTGCGTGTGTCCTTGTGTGTGAGAGAGTTCAAAGTAACCTTCAAATACCTGGACTCCGCAATCTCTTTACTCCAGGATCAGTGTGGCAACCCTGTCTGACAGAGAATTAAACATTCCCACTGTATTCTGTGTTAATAAAGTTTCTAACATCACCACAGCACGACACTGGAAATGAGCTTCCTTGGGTTAGAAAGTGCTTTTGGACATCGGAAGTCTGTAAAAGGCATCAATAAAAATCTTTACTGCTGTTTTCGACTGAAATTTATTTCTGGAGATTAAATTCATTGTCTTCATATTTCCACGGCCAGAAAAGTTTATTTTTAATTTCATTTTTTAAATTTAAATCCGTTTCTTTCCCGGATTGGGTTAATGAGTGGCCACCACTTCCTAGGATTTCCCGGATTCTGTCTCCAGTCGGTTCAGATATTCTTTCCGCTCCAGAGGACACAGGCAGTCTGGCAGGAATAAGAATCCGGGAACTTACCGAGGGGACAGTGCCGTGCTCAGGGAACGCTGCACCTTCAGAGCTGCCAGCCACTCGGTGACCTGTTCAATCGGGGGCACCGTGTTCCCTCTCAGTTGGAGGTGACACATCACATGGTCACTGTTTCCAAGAAGAGCAGAGAAATGTCCTGTTTGATATCTGTTCACCAATCACAATTACTGAAACAGAGAGAACACTACAATATTACTGAATGAAATGTCACACTGAGTCCAAATTGGCTGCTGTGTTTTCCACAGTGACAGGGAAACACTTTGGGACATCAAACTGTACAAATAGTGAAATGTTCATTCCCTAAGCTGCCCCCATTGTTTTAGTTTGGTAATATATTTATTATTAATACATATATATATTAGAATTAAAAGTTTGAGATAACAACACGATTTCAGGTTCCAGATCAGACTCACTCTGATCACAATGTTTGCCTAACGCTCTGTTGTGTTGAGTGAGGCTTTGGCAGTTTTTGTGCAGGTTCAGCCCAGCTCTGTGTCTCTGTGGGACTCAGTGCGCAGTAATAAACCCCGGAGTCTGTCAGCTCTGTTTTAGACACTTTCAGCGGGACTGTGCGGGTTGTATCATTGAGTTCCGCTGAAAAACGGTCCCCTTTGGATCTCCCTGTGTTCCCGGTGTATTTATTTGTGTGCAGAAGATACTTCATGGATCCGCTGGGATACTGACGGTACCAGAATAGATAAAGGTCGCTGCTTGTACTTGTGTAATTACAGAGCAACCTAACATCATCTCCTTCAGTGACGGTGACTGCAGCCGCTGTCTGTGAAACAGAATCTCCTCGGGAATGTCCTGGAAAAGTCCAAAGAAATATTAAATTAAACATTGTGACTTGACTCCGTTTCCCCCAGAATTCGCCCGTTATCGGCAAAAATAATCTGAGAGAGAAGGTTCAGCGGCTGGATTGGGAAGTTTTTGTGGCGATTCAATAAAACTTCCACGATAAACATTGTTCTTTCTAACGAGATCAGTTCCTCGACTTCGGTCCCTGTAACTGGAAACTGCTCACGGTCTGTTTGAAGTGTGATGTTTGCCAAAGTGATTCACTGGTATCAGGGGAGCTGGAATCTGAGCCCAACTCATTCTCTATCAATCCCTGGGGGAAATGTGCCCAATCCCAACAGTGTCCAGTGATGAGACCAGCGAAATCCGGATAACTTTTCGATGTTGAGATCAATCCGTTCCCTCATCACCGACCCCCTCCCCCTCGCATTGAAGGAACTGCCTGACAGAATATAGTGTGTGGTAATGATGTGTAACACAGACTTGAGCAACTTGTGAAATTACCGGTTAACAGAGCTGCCGCTGTGAGGAATAAATACCGAGTAACAGGAGACATGTTTGCAGAGAGCTCGCGGCGGATCTGACCAGAGCGGGTGGGAGATGTCATTGTTTCAGTTAAGAGTTGAAAGAGGCGGAGTCATATCCAGGCCCCTGTGGATTGGTTCACTGCTGGAAACATCATCAGATGACATCCAATCGGCTTCAAGCTCCTTTGTTCTTCAGTTCACCCAATGATCTCACAGCTCCTTTATCTCCAATTCACCCCATAGGCGGAGAGACGGAAGGAACAAAGTGAAGTTGGCCATCCCACGGCAGGGGATTATTTTCCTCTTCAACAGTTATTTCATGAACCGACCGGTCCCCTGAGTGTTGATGGGTCTGTTCTGACATGGAGAATGACAATGTTCATCCCTACAGCAACATGTCAAGCAGTTTGTTATCGATCATGTTTGGGACAGCAGCTACAGTGCGGGGGAGGATGAATTTTTAGTTGAAACATGTACTTCACAAGAAGTGGTAGAATAATGAAGAGTCTGTGATATTTCCATACGATCTTCCCTCAATTTGTAACTTTGCCGCCTGTGAAATCCTCTTTCAGAGTGGAAGTATAGCTTGCCACGCCATTGGACTGCTGATCCAATCGGTGCCAAACAGGGAAAAGCAGCAAAGGTCAATATCTACAATAAAATCTCTAATAAAACAACACAGATGAGGCAGGTCAAAGTGAGAACCACACAGGAAAGCTGTGGGTGTGGCTGCCATAGGCAGTGTGGTGAGATGTAGAATTTATCTGCAAGGAATTGAACTCAATAACACTATCACATTGGAAATCATATAAATTTGCCTGTCTGTAGGAGCGGCAGCTGAATGTTCATTCCATACCGCGGACCAACAGTCTCGCACCAGGAAGGTCAGGGTTAGTAAATGATCCAATACAAAGCGGGATCTTCATCAGTGATGTAGATGGAAAGTGGGACCGAATAGCTGAGTAGCTGGATTGGAGAGGTTCTCAATGAATGTACGAGGTAACAGAAAAAGCTTTAAATGTTTACGTTAAAGGTTGGGGAAGGGAAAGGGACACAATTTCCATAAATCAGCAGACAAGGACAGTCTGGGACAAATAGGCAGGGAAAGGCATCGAAAACCAAAGAGAAGGCGTTGATGTATCTCAGATCGATTTGTCAATCTTAATTCAATTGCACATGTCAGTTACGATCATTGACAAATATAGCTGCAATGGGACCACACCAGTTGCTGTTTTTGAGTGTTGTCATTTGTTGCAATGTTAAGAGTTTTCGACACTCTGTGGAAACTGTATTACCTGCGATAATGTGTGAGCGCACCCTGCTGGGCACTAACTGGAAGTCTGGGGTTTTTGCACGGCATTCACTATATCTCTGCAGCAGTGTGGGCTTCGTGGCACAGAAGTACACGGCGCTGTCGTAGATCAGTGTGTTACTGATCGTTAGTTCGGTAATCGTGTTCTTTTTATTAAATTTGGAAGAAAACCGATCATTGAGGTCGGTGTTCCTTTGCACGTTCTCACCTATAAGCTGAAACATGTACACTGGAGCTTTCCCGGGCTGCTGACTGTACCAGTACACATGAGGGCTGGAATCGCTTGTTTTCAAGGTACAGGTTAGTGTGACATTACTTTCCTCTTTAACCGATATTTCAGGATCCATTTGTTCCACTTTGTCTTGGAGGGTCCATTCTAACAGAAACAACAGCAATAATGACAATCAGAGTCAGCCTCATATTACCGATTGCAAGCGTTTATGTCGCTGATGTAAATCACCATTTAAAGTCAACAAGGCTGGATGTAATTGTTGAGCTCTGATGAAGGGTCATCCAGACTCGAAATGTCGGCTCTATTGTCTCCACAGATGCTGTCAGACCGGCTGAGATCCCAGCATTTTCTGTTTTGTTTCAGATTCCAGCAGCCGCAGTCATTTGCTTTATCTTAAGAGATTGTTCCTCAACTTGAAATTGACAAAATAAATTGATACGATTGGCTGATTCAAACATCCAAATGGAATGTTTAAGGGAACAATCACATGGTCAGAACAAAAAGAAACTAACAACTAACAGTCAGGTGGTTCCTCAGCGTCAAAAACTATTTATTTTGCACAACAATACTTCTACTTGAATTTGGGTTAATTTAGGAAAAAAAGTCAGGGAAAATTTAGTGAGTTATTTTTAGGTTATGAAAGACTATCCAAAACTAAGATGGTCTTGATAATGCCTGAAATCAAACATGATTATAATATATGAAATATGATATGGGGTAGGCCATTTAGGAGTGAGATGAGGAGAAATATCTTTATGCAGAGAGTGGTGAACTTGTGGAATTCACCAGCACAGAAGGCTGTGGAAGCCAAAACATTAGAAATATATCTATTTCCTTCTGAGATATATTCAGACTCTGAAAGCATCAAGGAGTTTGGGGAGATCAGTGGAGAATGGTGTTGAGATAAGGGATCAGGCATGATCATATTGAACAGCAGAGCAGGCTCAAAGGGCCAAATGACCTACTCCTGCTTCTATTTTCTATGTTTCTGGAAGTCAACAAAACAAGATTCTCATCAGGACTGTTGTTAAAGAGGGAAACATCTCACTGCAGTGAATTGGAATGCAAACAAACTGAATGATGACCGTATAACATTTCCAATCTCTCGGGCGTGGATAGAGAGGTGAAATAGCTTTTGGTTTTCCAGTACCTCTTCTGGGTGCTCTAATTTAAATCGCTACTCTATAATGGTGAGAATTCCCTGCAGTCGATAGCGGCGGACATTGGGTCCTCAGCGATTGGAAAAGACCAGAATGGGAAATAGATAAACAACACATTGTAAATGAACTAAATGGTGAGGGAAAGCGGATTGTCTATTTGATGGATTTGAGCAGAATGGGGATGTGTGTTCAGCCCACGGACTCGGTGATCATGAGTTGATAATTAGAAATTAGATTATTTATTTTTAAAAGTTGAAGTTTATCTATTAGTGAAAAGTAAGGCTTACATTAACGCTGCAATGAAGTTACTGTGAAATTCCCCTAGTCGCCACACTCTGGCGCCTGTTCTGTTCAATGCACCAAACCAACACATCTTTCAGTCTGTGGGAGGAAACCGGGGCACCAGGAAGAAATCCACGTCGACAAGGGGAGAACGTGCAAACTTCACACAGACAGTGACCCAAAACGGGAATCGAACACAGGTCCGTGGCGCTGTGAGGCAGCAATGCTAACCACTGTGCCACTACCGCCCACGGTAATAACAATGTTCCCCTCCTATCATCACTTCCATAAGGATTGGGGAGGTGAAGATTCTGGATGCAGTCAAAGGGAAGAGAAATAAAGAGATAATGGAGAAAGAAATGGATGAAAATTCTGAGTGAGTGATATGAAGTGAGGACGTCCTCTGGGATGTAAAACCAACAGAGATCAATTTTGTGAAAAGGTTTATTTTAAGAATGTCGATATCCGCGTTAAATGTACTCAATGACCTACCATTTACAGCACTCTGGGATACAGAATTCCACAGATTATCAACCTTTTAAGAAAATAATTTTATCTTCATCTGTTCTAAATCTGCTGTCCCTTTAGCCATGACTTCTCGTTCTAGATTGCCCCACACGTGGAAATATCCTCTCGATGTCCACTCTGTCAATCCCCGTTAGCATCTTACATTCCGCAATGAGATCACCCACCATTCTTCTAAACGCATTCTTCTTGTCATGGCATCATGCTCGAATTGCTGGAAATAGTGGAGGATTATTCAGTGAATGCAGACGCTGGTGATGTGAAAAGTGGGGACAAGAGTAACCTTATAATCATTCTGGAAGGAAGAGAATGAGATTGAATGCAAGAATAGGGATGTTATGATGAAGCAAAATAAAACACTTCTGAGGCCACAGATGGATTACTGTGTGCAGTTCTGGACGTAACACAATAGGATGGACGTGATTGCACTACAGAAGGTGCAGAGGAACTTCACCAGGATGCTGCCTGGCCTGGATCGTTTCGGCCATGAAGAGAGGTTGCATAGGCTGGAGTTATTTTCATTACAGCAGAAAAGCCTGGGGGGGGGCGGGGGGGAACCTGATTGGAGGTACAATGGCACAGTGGTTAGTACTGATGCCTCACAGCGCCAGGGACACAGGTTGGATTGCTAGCTTGGGTCACTGTTTGTGTGGAGTCTGCACGTTTTCCCCATGTCTGTTTGAGTTTCCTCCGGGTGCTCTGGTTTCCGAACACAGTCCGAAAGACAAGCTGGTTAGGTGCTTTGACCATGCTAAATTATCCCTCAGTTTAGCGACAGGCGTCGGAGTATGGCGACTAGGGGATTTTCACAACAACTTAATTGCAGCATTAATACATGCTATGTTCTTTGTGACAACATTAAACAAATAAATGTCTTCGATTGGAGTGTATAAAATTATGAATGGCACAAATAGGGCGGAGAGGAAGAACTTTCCCCCTTAGCAGGTGGATCAATAACCAAGGGGCATGAATTGATTTTAAGGGGCATGAGTTTTAGAGCAGATGTTAGGAAAACATTTTCATCCTGAAGGTGGTGGAAATTTGGAACTCACTGCCTGATAGGGAGATAGAGATGGGAACCATCACATCATTTAAGAAGTATTTAGATGAGCACTTGAAATGCCATAATATACAAGACTACGGGTCAAGTGCTAGAAAATGGAATTAGAATACATAGATGCTTGAATCGAACCCAGAAAAGTGTCCTCATCCACTCTGATTCATTCCTAATCCAATCCACAGCGTTCACTATTGGGGATGGGTGTGGCGCTGAAGGCTGTTGGTGGTGGTGGTGGGGGGGGGGCGGTGCGGGGTGGTGCTGTGGGTGGGAGTGGGGGTGGGATGGTGCAGGTGATAATGCCGATGGGCTGAGGGTAGGGCTGTGCTTGAAGGATGGAATGACAGCTCTTTTAATGGGGGGGGGGGAGGAGGTATGTTGCAGCTGAAGGAAAATGCTGCAGTCAATAACATCCCTCCCAGGTAAAAAGGAGGACACTCTACACTGGAGTTCAATGTGCCCAGCTCATGATACATCAGAACATTTAAATGGTTCAAATCCGGAGTAATTCATCAGGTGCCAAATAATTTCATTTTTACTATTTCTCTAATTCCTGTTCATCACTTAATCTGTGCAGACCCCAGACAAACATGCTGTGATGGTGGAATATCTGCTCACTCTTTAATTAACTTCACAATCCGAGTAAATGGAAATTTCACCAGCTTCTTCAGATCCTTTCTGAATTGTGTCTGGGTCACTGCATAAATGCATGTGTTGGTGCAGCAACTCAGGAGTTGAAGCATAAATCCCAGTTCGATTACACACCCAGGTATGTAGAAAATGATTACACGTAAATCATACAATCGTAGACAAAAAGAACTGAACAGGTACACTGACCATAACAGGATAAAATTTGCAGATAGAGAAAACAGTAAGATGATAGATTTCCTTCGCTTCTCTATCTCTGGGTCAGTTGCAATCTCGCCACTCGTGGGGCTCCGAAATCTCTTGCGGATTTTGCTCGACATTAGAATATGTTTAACGGTTAAAACATTGAGCAGCAGAATCAACAAGAAAGGAACAAACGGTGTTAAAATATAATGTAGATTTTCAACTGCTCCCCATATTGGTGAATTCCTGACATCTGAAAGTACAGAACAAAAATAAGGAGAATTTGCAAACAAATATGTATCCTCACACATGAAGTACCAGAAAGTGTTCTTTACACTGAACAGCACACTCACTGTTCCGAGAACCACAGCTGCCGTTTTCTCGGTGCAGTATTTTATTTTCAGCTTCTGCCAGGTAATGGCCACGAATCGATCAAAGGTGAACGTGACAGTAAACCAAACAGAACAATCAGTGACAGCATAAAGCAGGACGGCATGGATATTACACACTTTAATATTATAGACGAATAGAAATTGATCACTAAAAATGATAGGAATTTGCCTCAACATGAGATCAATGATGACGACCAGCAGATCTGCCGCTGACATGGAGATTAGGTAACGTGTGACACATTTGGAAAGTCCACATCTTCCTCGAGACAGTATAAGAATCGTTATTAAGTTCACTGTAAGGAAGAGAGACACAATTAACTCACATTTCAGACTGAAAACAGGAGCAGTGGTCTGTCAGGATTCTATGGAACAGCTGCAGCATTTTTACAGAATCAGCCGAAGAATAAAATTGATTTATCTGTTCTGCTGAGACAGGGTGTACAGTCATAAAGCACTGCACTGATGTAGCAAGAAACCAGATTCACCAACAGATCTGATCTCCAAGGCAGCAAAGAAGCCGGCAGAGATGGGGAACGAATGGGGTGATCAAGGAGATGGGGTGGGGGGGATGTTGGCAGAGAGGGGGAAGGGAAGGAAATAGAGTGCAACCACCAGGCGCGAGTAGGGAGAATGGCTGCCGGGAGGAGAGAGAAATCTTCCAACTGCATTAGCACATAAGGAACATAACGTTTGCAAATAATAATATTATTAAGTGCTTTTCATGGACACGGGCAATAACCGGAGTGAAATTAGACTCACCAGTCACACCAACTGCAGCGAGGAGTGGGTAGTAAGTCCTTTGGATATCGCGAAGTACCCAAATTATACGAAGCTCAAGTGGAACAACCCAGAACATAGTTTACCGACTCTGAGCTTCAATGATCTCTGGTTGTGCTGGAGGCCACTCTCATTTTTAACAGTGGTGTGCACGATAAAAACATTGCCTATTTATAGACCAAGGAAAGTCCCCGGTGAAACAATTAAACTCTGTACCTACTGACATTAATCACAATCGCTGAACAAACAACATGAATTCAGCTTTTATTGCAAATTACATGTTTCTTGAAAGCCTTTTGCAATCACAGTAAATTATCTGATTGAAGACAAACACATTGGTCCAAGGAGTGGTGAAAGCTGGGATTATTGGTTAACACTATGTTACTGAACTGAAGTGAATTAAAACAGTTAGGAATATTTCTATCACATAATGTCATCTAGAATTTCAGAATTTCAATGAAGTTGTCATCGTGAAATAGCTGCAGATTCGGGGAATAATGTTGATCCTTCCGCTGATACAAGTGAGATGCCAGAAGTAGGATGATTGGAAATATTGCACTGCTGGTATTCAGCAAGAAACAGGTCTTAATCCGATAAAAATAATCATTTACCCTGGTATTGTTCACAAATATTATTTTATGGAGATTAATCGGAGGGAGAGGCAAATGACGTGTCCAACCTGCTTTCCGAAACACACGTAACATTTCCTGTATTACTGGTGATAAGTGAGGATGTGTCCTGTGTCCCTCACTCAAACTTACATCTTCTTCCTCACGACTTGCTCCTTTCAGCCTGTGTGGAAGCAATTCCTTCGATTTGTATGTGCTGCCTTCTCAAAATATATTGCACTTTCAATTCACTCTACCTGGTAATATTTAATTCCTTCTGTTATTTTTGGTCGGAGTTAAAACAATCATCAGTCCAGCCTATTTGTAAACCTGACAAAAAATGACATATTTAACCTGAATTATACCCAATATTATTTAGACATACCCATTCAGTTGCACAAAACTCTGGTGATATACAGAAGAATAGAAAAGTAATGGTACAGAAACGGGCCATTCAGCCCATCATGCATCTCCGGATACAACAGAGACAAATGGAATTAGTGGCTCCGTCTAATCCCACATTCTATCAACTGCTCCGTGGCCTTGCATGTTCAAAACCTTCAGATGGTGAGCCCATATTAGAAATAATGTGTATACCTTTGGCTATCGATATAAAAAGGGAAATGTAAATGTCTTTGAGACAGTCCAGAGAAGGTTTACTAAACGATTTCCAGTAATGAGCGGGTTGTCTCATGGAGATGGTTGGACAGAGTAGACATGTACACACTGGAAGTGTGAATAGTAAGAGGCGACTTAATGGAAGAGTTTAAAATCTTGAGGGATGTTGACATTGTGGATGTGCACAGAATGTTTCCACTTCGGCGAGAATCTAAAGTAAGGGGCCGCTCATTAAAGACAATGATGAGCAAAGTTTTGCCTCTCAGATCGTCGTATGAACAGTCAAAAGAGGAGGATACATAGGCGATTAAGCCCATGGAGCCCGCTCCTCCGTTTCAAAACTTAATTCTAACATCAAATTTGCACTCCACCTACACCTGATCACCAATCACGTATGACACAGCAAAAACATCCACATCTACCTTTAAAATAATGAACTCTCTGCTGCCACTGCTTATTGAGAAAGAGAGTTCCAAAACATGAGGCCGTAAGGAATAAGGACAAGGGCAGGCCATTCAGCCTTTCAAGCCTCTTCATCCATTACTGCAATTGTATCGGATGTTGGTGAGACCACATCGGGAGTATTGTGTGCAGTTTTGGTATCATTATCTTTGGAAGGATTTCATTGCCCTGCAGGGAGTACAGCGAAAGTTTACCAGGCTTATATCTGGGATGGCAGGTCTGTCGTATGAGGAGGTCAGTTAGCATGCCATTCACTCTAATTTAGAAGACTCAGGGAGGACTCATAGCAACTGACAAAATTCTAACAGGCTGAGACAGGGTAGTTTCAGAAAGAATGTTCCGAATGATGAGGGAGACCAGAAGTGGGCTCGCATATCTCAGCACGTCTGAGGGCATTTTTGCAGAGAGACCATCAGAAGGACATGGATGTTCCGGAAATTAGGGAAATAAATAATGTTTTGAGGAGTTTACATATTACAGAGAACAGGTGCTGGAAGTCTTAAAGCGTATCCCGTTGGATAAATCCCCGGGACCTGCTGCAGTGTATCCTAGGACGTTGTAGGAGGCTGGAGAGAAAATTGCAGGTCCCCTAGCAGAGATAGTTGAATCATCGATAGTCACAGGTGAGGTGCCCGAAGACTGGAGGGTGGCAAATGTTGTGCCTTTGTTTGAAAAGGGCTGCACGGAAAAGCCTGGGAATTACGGGCCAGTGAGCTCACACCTGTAGATTTTACATGCGTTTGTGGGACATGGGTGTCACTGGCTGGCCAGCATTTATTGCCGATCCCCAGTTGCCCAAAGGTCGTTGAGAGGAAAACACATTGCTGTGGTTCTGATGTCACATATAGGCCAGACTGTGCGATGGAGCAGATTTCCTTCCCTAAAGAACATTAGTGAACCAGATAGGTTTTCCTAACAGTCAACAGTGGTTTCATGGTCATCGGTAGGTTATTAATTCAAAATATTTTTTTATTGAATTCAAATTCCACCATCTGCCATGGTGGAATTTGAACCCCGGTCCCCAAAAAGTAGCTGAATTTCTAGATGAATAGTTAAAGGATGAGACCACGAGGCCATCGCCTCTGCTAACTAAGTTGCTCAAATGTATTCTGAGAGACAGGGTCTAAGGGCTTTTGGAGTGGCAAGGACTGATTAGGGACAGTCAGCATCGCTTTGTGAGTGGAAATTCATGTCTCACAAATTTGATTGAGTTTTTTGAAGGGGTAACCAAGAAGGTAGATGAGGGCAGTGCAGTCGATGTTGTCTACATGAACTTTAGCAAGGCCTTTGACAACGTACCGCATGGTAAGTTGTTGCATGAGATTAAAACTCACGGGATCCAGGGTGAAGTAGTCAAATGGATACAAAATTGCCTTGATGCAGAACACGGAGGGTGCTGGTAGAGGGTTGGTTTTCAAGCCTGTGAGCAGCAGTGTGCTTCAGGGATCGCAGTTGGGTCCATTTTCATTTGTCATTTGTGTTAATGATTTGGATGAAAATTTCGGAGGCATGGTTAGTAACTTTACAGATGACACCAAGATTGGTGGCACAGTGGAAAGTGTAGAAGGTTATCTCGGATTGCAGCGGGATCCTGATCAATTCAGACAGTGGGCTGGCGAATGGCAGATGGAGTTTAATTTAACGAAATGCGAAATGATGCATTCTGGTAGATCGATCAAGTGCAGGACTTACTCAGTTAATGGTAGAGCATTGGCGAGAGTTAAAGAACAAAGGGATCTCGGGGTACATGTTCATAGCTCATTGAAAGTGGAGTCACAGGTGGACAGGGAGATGAAAAGGCATTCGGAATGCTTGGTTTCATTGGTCATAACATTGAATACAAGAATTGGGACGTCTTGGTGAAGTTGTAAAAGACATTGGTAAGGACACACTTGGAATACTGTGTACAGTTCTGGCCACCCTATTATAGAGTCATAGCGTCAGAGACGTTTACAGCATGGAAACAGGCCCTTCGGCCCAACTTGTCCATGCCGCCGTTTTTTTAAAAACCCTTATGCTAATCCCAATTTCTCACATTTGGCCCATATCCTTCTATACCGATCGTACCCCATGTAACTTTCTAAATGCTTTTCAAAAGACGAAGTTGTACCCGCCTCTACTATTACCTCTGGCAGCTTGTTCCAGACTCTCACCACCCTCTGTGTGAAAAAATTGTCCCTCTGGGCACTTTTGTACCTCTTCCCTCTCACCTTAAACCTATGCCCTCTAGTTTTAGACTCCCCTAACTTTGGGAAAAGATATTGACTATCTACCTTGTATGTGCCCCTCACTAGTTTGGAGTCTATAAGGTCACCACTCAGCCTCCTACACTCCAGAGAGAAAAATCCCAGACTATTCAGCCTCTCCTTATAACTCAATCCATCAAGTTCTGGTAACTTCCTAGTAAATCTTGTCTGCACGCTTTCTAGTTTAATAATATCCTTTCTATAATATGGTGACCAGAATTGCACACAGTATTCTAAGTGTGGCCTTACCAATGTCTTATATAACTTCAACAAGACGTCCCGATGCCTGTAATCAATGTTCTGACCGATGAAACCAAGCATGCCGAATGCCTTCTTCACCACTTTGTCCACCTGTGACTGCACTTTCAAGGAGCTATGAACATCTACCCCTAAATCTCTTTGTTCTGTAACTCTCACCAACGCCCCACCATTAACTGAGTAAGTCCTGCTCTGGTTCAATCTACCAAAGTGCATCACTTCACATTTGTCGAAATTAAAGTCCATCTGCCATTCGTCAGTCCATTGGCCCAATTGATCAAGATCCCATTGCAATTGGAGATAATTTCTTCACTGTCCACTATGCCACCAATCTTGGTGCCATCTGCAAACTTACTTACCATGCCCCCTATATTCTCATCCAAATCATTAATATAAATGACAAGTAACAGTGGGCCCAGCTCTGATCCCTGAGGCACACGGCTGGTCACAGGCCTCCAGTTTGAAAAACAAATCTCCACAACCACCCTCTGACTTCTGTCAAGAAGCCAATTTTGAATCCATTCAGATACCTCACCCTGGATCCCGTGAGATTATAGAAAGGATATTATTAAACTAGAAAGAGTGTAGAAAAGATTCACTCGGATGCTACCAGGACTTGATAGTTTGAGTTACAAGGAGAGCTTGGATAGACTGGGACTTTTGCTCTGGCGAGTAGGAGGCTTAGGGACGATCTTATAGAGATCTATGAAATAACGAGGGACATAGATCAGCTAGATAGTCAATATATTTTCACAGTGGTAGGGGAGGCTAAAACTGGAAGGCATAGGTTTAAAGTGAGAGGGGAGAGACATAAAAGGATCCAGAGGAGCAGTTTTTTTCACACAGAGGGTGGTGAGTGTCTGGAACAAGCTGCCAGATGTAGTCGTAGTGGCAGGTACAATTTTGTCTTTTAAAATGCATTTAGAGAGTTCCATGAGTAAGATGGCTATCGAGGAATATGGGCTAAACGCGGGCAATTGGAACTAGCTTGGTCGTTAAAAAAGGCCTGATTCAATGCTGTAAATCTGTGTGACTCTTTGACTCTATGGGATTGGAGCCAATGTTTCGAAATCACCTTGTCGGAGGTTCAGAGCTCTGACGGTGGGCCATCAGGACTCGAAACCTTGTCCCTATTCTCTTTCATCTGATGCTATAAGAACTGTTGAGACTATCCAGCGTTTTCTGTTTTTGTTTCAGATTCTAGCATCAGCAATAATTTGTGTTAATAAGCAAAGGAGAGCGATAGGCTGCTAAGCACGGAGATGGTGTTCCAAAGCATATTTGGGTGGTAATGGGTCGGACTTTATCTTTTACACTGACACAAATATCGCCCAGATCTCGGTCCAAATCTCAGGATAAGTGATAATCTTCGCACTGAATTTACTCAGTCCCATGAGGTCATAAGAGCTGAACACAAGTGAAGAAGGTGGATATAGCTGCAATTGTTTGTAGGATGATAGAATTGCCGTGAAGGCAGCAGCAGTGGGGATGAAAAGGAAACAATTATATAAAGTTACAGCACAGGAAGAGGTTATTCATCCTGGTGCACTGCTTTGAAACAACAGTTGTGATTAGTTGATCAGGAATAAGAAAGAGACAATTTTTTTCATCCGAAATTGTATTTTCACAATTTGTCACCTGTCATTGAGCCTGGGCTCTGGCGATGAAAACGGTGACTCTGAACCATGAGACCATCCGGCCTCCAGCATCGCCTGCTCAATGTTGCCTTGTCTATCATTCCTTGTGTCAGTTAACCTTTCTTGCCGTGCTCTCTACCACAGACCTTCACTTACCGAGTGACTGCTGACTTTGCAATCAAAAAATTCTGGAAATACTCAGCATATCTGTTGACATTTCGCAAAAACACAAATTATGAAACGTTTCCCTGACTCTGTACTGAAAAGCATTTGGAAATATTGCTGTCCGGTTTCGAATTGTCGGAAAGAATGTAATAATTGAATGGCGTGTTTGTTGTATGTTACCAATGGCTGAACATACTGGTGTTGAAGCAGATGATGTCATTTTTCAGGAGAAACCTTTTGGGGTGAATGTGCTTTTAGTGAGGTTAAAAATAACAAAAGGAGCGTGGATGAAGCCAATTGTAAAACATGCTGTAACCTGCTGGTCTGGTGGATAGTGTTTGACACTTTCACTGCTGTTTTGATTACAGTTCAGGATATGAAGATTTTTTGCTCGTGTCCAAACCGTGAAACAAATTTCAGTTATTTCCCTGCAGAGTACACAAATTTCAGTTATTTCCCTGCAGAGTACAGAAATCCTGGTCTCGCCTCATGTCCTGCCCTTATTGAAGTGAAGACCCTGACCAAATTCAACAGGAAGTTTTATTGTCATTTCTGGCGGGAGATTAGGAACCAGACGAGGTTAAGGACAGTTTAAATCTTACCGGTCCTTCACTGAAGCTCATTGAGTTTCTGATTGGAGAACATTTCTCTTTGTTGCATAGTTAACTTCTCTGATTAATTGACGGAACGGACCCGAAGTACCCAATGGCCACACCAAATTCTTTGCCTCTGAGCTATTTAAGTAGCAATACCGATAAAATACCTGATTATAATTTGCACTTCTGGTGGTTGCGGGGCCGAGTGGTCTAAGCTGTGGGATTTAGGTTCCAGTCTCTGGGGAGGCGTGAGCTCCAATCCAAACGCTGCTACTGGTGGTTTTAATTCTGGACACGGCGCTGGAGATTTTCAGCTGTGAAAAGGGACGGAATACCTCGGGGCTGATTTCGCCTGAGCAGAGAATGCTGAGAGCCGACATGATTGAGTGTTCAAGATTTTGAGGGACATGGATTGGCAGATAGGAGTAGTCGTTTCCCCATAGTAGAAGGATGAACAACCAGGCGGCAGAGATTTAAGGTATGAAGAAAGATATTAAGAGAGGGTCAGAGAGTGATGGCAATCTGGAAACCACTGCCTGAAAAGTTGTTAGAGGCGGGAACACCAACATTAAGAACACGGAAGAACGATTTAGAAAAGCACTTTAAGTGCCTTGATATCACAGGCAGTCACATTCGCCACACCTCTGGAGCACATCTCTTTTGTCCATGTGTGAACAAAGGCTGACGGGAGAAGATTTCTATTTGTTGCATCGTTCAGACATCTCTGATTAACTGTTAGCTGGTTACTGCGAAGTCAATGTTTATTGAAACCATGTCTGTTGACCCCTTCTGTCACATTCGTGATGACCGAGAGCAAACTGGTGGTAATTGGTTTGGCTTGATTTGCCGGTTGCCAGGTGGAAGCCAGTGATGCAGTTGTACTGAAACTGCTTGGCTCGGAGCGCGGCAAGTTCTAAAGCGCAACGTTTCAGTAAAAGTGCTGAAAGATTGCCAGTACCGGGAGCCTTCGTTGTTTCCAATGTCTCCACGGACATCTTTGTCTTGTAATCAATGCTGTCAGTGTGAGTGATTGTGGAATAGTGGGCGGCGCGGTTGCTTCACAGCGCCAGGGACCTGGCTTCAATTCCAGCCTTCAGTCATTGTGCGGCATTTGCACATTGTCCCCGTGTGCGTGTGAGTTTCCGCCGGGTGTCCAGTTTCCTCCCACAGTGTCCAGGTGTGCATGTTCGGTGGATTGCCACGTATTTGCTGTAATTGCTTATAAGATGATAGAATAACCGTGTGACTATCTGGCAAAGTTTAGACAATGACCTGAAATGCGGCCATGGGAAAAGCGATGATTATGGTCTAATTGCAAATCTCTCTTATGAGCTCTTCTGGAGGTCTAGTGGTCAGGATTCGGCCCCGTGCCCGGGATTGATTCCCACTCACGGGGTGAACATTTTGTTTGTTTAATTCTTCATTAAATGAAATTAGGCCTCACATCATCTGTGAAGGGAGAAACAAGGTTAATCTTCAAGCTGGATGAATTTTATCAGAGGTGGAAAAGTCAGAGATGTAACAACAAATATAAACTCAGAAAAAGAATATTTAACGGCAGGCACACGGCAAACATTGATCGTTTGAAGTAACTGGCACATGTCAAATTCGGTCCCTTACAAGCCACATATTTTAACTCCCTGCTCTCCCGCTCAGACATATCTATTTCCATCTGAAAATGTAGTCTGTTCCAGGATTATTATACATTTATTGCAACGCAATTGCTAAAGATTGGCTCCATAGCTCAGTGGTTAGACTCAGTTAGACTTACACTCAGTCTGTCTACAAGGATGGTCTCTTTCCGAATGTTCATAATTAAAAGGCAGCTTTCCCCAGGAGATGGCTGACATTTAAGGGGACAGTAAATGAATATAGGACAGAGATATGTCTCGTGTTATTATATGGTACACAGATTAGTTACATTATTTATGTTTCTGTAATAAAATATATTTATTATTATTTCTTGCATTGTAATATAATGCAGCAGCGATGTTATACATTTCCAGTCATAAAGTTGTTACAGCACAGAAGGAATCCATTCGGTAACTCGAGTCCATGCCCACTCTCTGTATAACATTCCAGTCCCATTCCCACTCTATATCCCATTCTCCTGAAAGTTTATTTCCATCAAGTGCCCATCCACTTTCATTTTTAAATAGAATCCATAGATATGGATGGAGATTTACAACTTTTTGGGAATGAAATAGGAAAGAATGTTCCAGAGAAACTAGAATTGTCTGCTCTGAATTTCTATCCTATACTGACTGTGATGACTTTTGCAAACTCATTTCACAGGATTTTGAACGAGGAATCACAGGCAAAAATCTCAACCGTCACGTCTAGACAGAGTCATATTCCTTGGGATCTGAATATCTTGTAATATGGAACTGTAGCTACGTTATATATTTCCAGACATCTCTTTCCTCAGAGGGTTGTGAGTCTTTTGGATTTCTCTTCCAAAGGGACCAGTGGAGGCTGAGGATCATTGAATATATTCCAGTTAGACAGATCTTTGACTGACAAGGGTGTCAAGGATTATGGGGAACAGACAAGGATGTGGTAAAGCTTTGGAATTCTCAACCCCTGAGGACAGTGAAACCTCAGTCATCAACTATTTTCAAGAGGGCGATTGATTGGTTTCTAGATATTGAGGATATCAAGGGATATGGGTTCAGTGTGGGGAGAATAATGCTGAGGTAGATGAACGAATTATCTCCCTGAATAGTTTAAAAGGCTCGATGGGCCAAATGGCCGACTGCAGCTCCTATTTGTTATGGTCTCTGTGTCCAGGACAGGAAGCAGTGAGCAATAGATAACGCAAAACTGTTTCAATCAGTAGAATATTCGCTAATCCAAATACGCCAGTCTAAGAGAAGGAAAGGCATTGAATGATCGTGTTCACTTGTTGCACTGCCAGTTGTTCAAAGCTGGAAACACACTGCCTAAAATGGTGGCAGAATATTAAACATAAATATTTAGAAGGAAATTGTATGTAACAGACCACCCAACAGCTCACGGGAAGTGGAGGAAAGGATATGTCAGGAGATTCTGGATAGGTGCAGAAAACATAGGGCTGTTGTAGTGGGGGACTTTAATTTCCCTGGCACAGACTGGAAAGTGCTTAGAGCTGGGGGACCGGACGGGGAGGAATTTGTAAAATGCGTACTGGAAGGTTCTTTGGAACAGTATGTAGATAGCCCGACTAGAGAGGGGGCTATACTGGACCTAGTTCTGGGAAATGAGCCCGGTCAGGTCGTCAAAGTTTCGGTAGGGGAACATGTGGCAAATAGTGACCACAACTCTATTAACTTTAGGATAGTAATGGACAAGGATGAGTGCTGTCCTACGGGCAGGGTGCTAAATTGGGGGAAGGCTGACTATAGCCGGATTAGGCAGGAATTGGTGGATGTTGATTGGGAGAGGATGTTCGAGGGTAAGTCCGCGTCTGGCATGTGGGAGTCTTTTAAGGAACTATTGATAAGGCTGCAGGATAGGCATGTGCCTGTAAAAAGGAAAGATAGGAAAGGTAGGATTCGAGAGCCGTGGATAACCAGGGAAATTGAGGATCTGATTAAAATGAAAAGGGCGGCGGACGTCAAGTCCAGGCAACTGAAAACAGATGGAGCTCTGGAGGAATACAGAGAGAGTAGGAAAGATCTCAAACGGGGAGTTAGAAGGGCAAAAAGAGGTCACGAGATGTTCTTGGCAGGCAGGATTAAGGAGAATCCTAAGGCATTCTATTCATACGTTAGGAACAAAAGAGTTGTCAGGGAGAAAATCGGACCTCTCAGGGACAAAGGAGGGGAATTATGTTTAGAACCCAAGGGAATAGGGGAGATCCTAAATGAATACTTTGCATCGGTATTCACGAAGGAGAGGGGCGTGTTAACCGGGAGTGTCTCGGAGGGAGGTGTTGACCCGTTAGAGAAAATCTCCATTACAAGAGAGGAAGTGTTAGGTTTTTTAGGGAACATTAAAACTGACAAAGCCCCAGGGCCTGATGGCACCTATCCTCGACTGCTCAGGGAGACGAGAGGTGAAATTGCTGGGCCTCTGACGGAAATCTTTGTCACTTCTTTGGACACGGGTGAGGTCCCTGAGGATTGGAGGATAGTGAATGTGGTCCCGTTGTTTAAGAAGGGTAGCAGGGATAACCCAGGAAATTATAGGCCGGTGAGCTTGACATCCGTGGTAGGAAAGTTGTTGGAGAGGATTCTTAGAGACAGGATGTATGTGCATTTAGAACGGAACAATCTCATTAGTGACAGACAGCATGGTTTTGTAAGAGGGAGGTCGTGCCTTACAAATTTGGTGGAGTTTTTTGAGGAAGTGACAAAAACGGTTGATGAAGGAAGGGCCGTGGATGTCGTCTATATGGATTTCAGTAAGGCATTTGACAAAGTCCCACATGGCAGGTTGGTTAAGAAGGTTAAGGCTCATGGGGTACAAGGAGAAGTGGCTAGATGGGTGGAGAACTGGCTTGGCCATAGGAGACAGAGGGTAGTGGTTGAAGGGTCTTTTTCCGGCTGGAGGTCTGTGACCAGTGGTGTTCCGCAGGGCTCTGTACTGGGACCTCTGCTATTTGTGATATATATAAATGATTTGGAAGAAGGTGTAACTGGTGTAATCAGCAAGTTTGCGGATGACACGAAGATGGCTGGAATTGCGGATAGCGAAGAGCATTGTCGGGCAATACAGCAGGATATAGATAGGCTGGAAAATTGGGCGGAGAGGTGGCAGATGGAATTTAATCCGGATAAATGCGAAGTGATGCATTTTGGAAGAAATAATGTAGGGAGGAGTTATACAATAAATGGCAGAGTCATCAGGAGTATAGAAACACAGAGGGACCTAGGTGTGCAAGTCCACAAATCCTTGAACGTGGCAACACAGGTGGAGAAGGTGGTGAAGAAGGCATATGGTATGCTTGCCTCTATAGGACGGGGTATAGAGTATAAAAGCTGGAGTCTGATGATGCAGCTGTATAGAACGCTGGTTAGGCCACATTTGGAGTACTGCGTCCAGTTCTGGTCGCCGCACTACCAGAAGGACGTGGAGGCATTGGAGAGAGTGCAGAGAAGGTTTACCAGGATGTTGCCTGGTATGGAGGGTCTTAGCTATGAGGAGAGATTGGGTAGACTGGGGTTGTTCTCCTTGGAAAGACGGAGAATGAGGGGAGATTTAATAGAGGTATACAAGATTATGAAGGGTATAGATAGGGTGAACAGTGGGAAGCTTTTTCCCAGGTCGGAGGTGACGATCACGAGGGGTCACGGGCTCAAGCTGAGAGGGGCGAAGTATAACTCAGACATCAGACGGACGTTTTTTACACAGAGGGTGGTGGGGGCCTGGAATGCGCTGCCAAGTAGGGTGGTGGAGGCAGGCACGCTGACATCGTTTAAGACTTACCTGGATAGTCACATGAGCAGCCTGGGAATGGAGGGATACAAACGATTGGTCTAGTTGGACCAAGGAGCGGCACAGGTTTGGAGGGCCGAAGGGCCTGTTTCCTGTGCTGTACTGTTCTTTGTTCTTTGTTCTTTGAACAAAGAATCCTGTCACTTGCAGGGATGAATGATGATTTGGAGAACTCTTCCAAAGAGACATAGATAGGACGAATGGCCTCATTCGCTGCTCAAAAATTCTATGATTCTCGTTGCTTCATGTCCCAGTCGCTCTATTTATTGTTAGAGACTTGAACAGTGAGCAGGTGCAGAATGGTCAGAGACTTCTGTAGATTTAACCATCGCTATTTCCGCTCCATTCGCTCCGAGTGCAGCTGAGAGTCATCGCACACTTCACTCCGTATCCGCGCCCGTTTGCTGCTCTCACTCTGACCCGATTGTGTGATTGGGCAGATTGCTGCACTCCTCTCATTGGTTGGATGAGCAATGTAGTGGGACGGGCAACTGTATTTCTGTCTCTGACAGAGGATTTCTTTCACTGCAGAGTTACAGACTCAGGAAGGATCATGGTGAACTATCTCATTCCGATCCTCATCATTATCCCACTGCTCAGTAAGTAGCTCTTGGCGCAAAGGGGATCAAAGGATATGGGGCAAATGGGATCCGGTTATTGAATTGTATGATCAAACATTGATCAAAATGAATGGCTGGGCAGGATCCAAGGGCTGAATGGACTACTCCTGCTCCTATCTTCGACGTGTTTATGTATTTCCTTTCCGCAAAACCAAATGTTATTGCTGACAAATAATAATGATCGTTCTGATGACGATTTTGTTGAGGAATATTCGGCTCGTACTGATTAGAACCATAGAAAATTACAGCTCAGAAACAGGCCTTTTGGTCCTTCTTGTCTGTGCCGAACCATTTTATGCCTAGTCCCACTGGGACTAGGCATAAAATTACTTTTATTTAAACATTACTTTTATGTTTGCCCTTATTTTATGTTAGAATGGTGTCACCAAGACACGGTGCAGCAGTCGGATGCCAAAATAACAACTGAAGAGGAAAGTAATGTCACAGTTACCTGCAACATGAAGACGAGCACTTCTAACCCTTATGTGTACTGGTTATAGTCAGAGCCCCGGGCAGCCTCCACACGACATGCTTCGTATTATGGGAGGGAAACTGTACAAACACACCGACATCAGCGACCGCTTCCAGCTTCATTAAATAAAACTGTCAAGATTACCGAGTTAATGATCGGCAACACGCTGATGACTGACCGTGAGGTATATTTATGTGACTTAAACCCCACACTGCGATAGCGGATCTGATACAAAAGCCCCAGAGTAAGTGTTCCAGTTAGTGCTCAGCAGAGGGCGCTCTCACGCCGTGAGACGGTGACAATAAAGGCAAAGTCGCCATAGCCGCAGAGGCTGGAGGCGATTTAACCTGAGGATCGCACATCGCCTCAGGAGAGCGGTCGAGGTTGAGATGGCGGCAGCTTCATGAATGACCTCACCGGGTACAGATATTGATGCTTTGCATCACTAACCAGATATCCAGCAACTGAGCTGAACGACAATATTCTCATTGCTTGTTGTACCTGTAAGAGAACATTTGTGATTCACGCACGAGGACAGGCAAATCCCTTTGAATCTCAGACTTCTGCAATCTCGCACCTTTTATTTAATACGCTTCTTTCCTGCCAAAATGCATCACATCACATTCGCTATTTTTGACTTTCTTCTTTGCATTGCTTCCGGATTTTTTGAGCTCTTTACGTATTCTTACTGCACTTTTTCGCTTTGTCTTTCTTTCATTCGGATTTGCATGTAACCTCTTCCATTTTCTTTGAATACATTCCCAACTCTCTTCATTTTAAGCTTTTTAAAATTTTCTGATTCAAGAAATGTTTTGCTCTCACCCCCCTTACCATTGGAATTTAATACCGCGCTTGTTGAAACACTGATATTTCTGCGGAGCGGTTTTTGAAAACGGTGCAGGTTTTGGTACGGGACCTCCCTGTGTTTATTACAGTGTGCCTCATGGTGCAGAAATAGGTGGCAGTGTCTGAAACCTGTACGTCTCTCACAGTCAGGATGCTGAGTTTGTTGCCTTCTCCGATCGAAGCAGTGATCCTCCCGTGTTGATCGGTTCCGCTTGTGGCCATCACCAGATGCTGGGGCGACTGATTCGGGAGCTGTTTATACCAACGCACGATGTCAAACGTAATGGAAATAGTGCAGTTCATGGATATATTTCTCGCTTCACTGATAACCATCCGTGGAGGGAGCTGCAGCAACTCAGCTTCTCCGGTCACCCCCGTGCAGATCAGAGTGAAAAACAACAAAACGTCGATGCAAATCCTGACCACTCTCAGTTCACACACAACACCGAGATCAGCTTTGAACCAGGAGATGAAAATTAACCCGGAACCAAGTATTTTCTTCGGGTTCAGTTCAGTGCCGTGTTTATGTTGAACTGACAACATTAGGCGGGTTCTACTTTAGCCACTCATACTGAGCGTTTCACACTGACACAGGCCCACACAGCCTCTGAGTACACACCTGACACGCTCAGATTAAATATTTCTCACGGGACACACTGCTCTCTACTGGTGAATACTGGTAATTCCAGGGTGCAATCCTTCACTTGGATCTTCGACAAGTTGCAGTTCACAAGATAGTTATGAATGAGAACAGCTGTTTCCTCCTTCTTGTTATAGCTCTTTTATTGCGGGAGAGCTTACAACTTTCCTTCTGTTCTACGATCCAACGATTGTAGTGCATTTTGCTCTCTCGTTCTTTCTGAAGTTTCATTCCACACTGTGACCAGTCCCGGTCTGACAAGAAGAAGGTCCTGATGTTAGTCCTAAAATATCGTTCGATAATTTGGGAACTTGTGCAATGGGAACTGGTCTAGCCATCGAATGTATGTTACATAACTACAGGAGTGGCAACATTGACAATTCATAAGAATATTTCAAAAAATAATAAGTTTGTTATCAGTGTTAACACTATGTTTCTGGATTTGTTCCTTCAATCAAAATTTCTTCAATAAAAACACGCGCTCCGATAATGAACTTAATGCAGTGCCTTTCTGCCCTCTCCTGGTGGAAAAAAGCACTCCAATATACAACTTGAAAACAACCTGTTTCATTTTTGGAATCAAGATTGATTCCAACAACTGCTGATCATACATTCTCCTCAGTATGAAGTATATTTTCAATTTCTCTTCTTTTTGATTGCGCCTGGTGGTATTAAATCCGATTTTCATTGTTGCAACTCATTGATCATCCGATGTTCCAACAATCCTTTTAGAGCGGATCATTGTGTCACTCCACCTCTATCTTCAGGAGTTCAGGTAGAAGTAGAATGGATGACATAAAATCTATTTCTAATACAAGATGGGGGTTGGGGGGAATAGTGGAAACTGGATCTAACATCATGAAACATAGCCAGTGTTAATTCTGACAAAATACCCGATTGATGGTGATGATCAAGCAGTTTGCCAAAACCGATTTCTGCGCAACCCGACATTTTAAAAAAATCATTATGTTAACCAACTTTAGGCTGCAACTAAGCAAAGCTGCCGTTTAGTCCTGCGTCCAAATCTCAGTGTTGGAGACCAGTTGAACACTGGTGCAGGTACTTTCTCAGATGTGAATACCACCAGGCGCAATCAAAAAGAAGAGAAATTAAAAATATACTTCATACTGAGGAGAATGATCAGCAGTTGTTGGAATCAATCTTGCTTCCAGAAATGAAACAGGTTGTTTTAAAGTTGCATATTGTAGTCCTTTTTTGCCACCAGGAGAGGACAGAAGGACATTGCATTAAGTTCATTATCGGAGCGCGTGTCTTTACTGAAGAAAATTTGATTGAAGGAACAAATGCAGAAACATAGTTTGGACGAACCACCCCTTTACCGTGAACACAATTTTTTTTGTATAAGTATGCTGCGAATATTGCAAGTGATCGAGATCCTAAGGTCAGGGTCTACATGCGGAGTCCACCCACTCTCATTCTGCGTAAATCTATTAAATAGCCAATTCTAGCCCTCCATTCATCCCATTTAAAAGATGCTGTTTGGCTATTTACCACATTGTTGTATTCAATTCTCTCAGGACTCAGTGGCCTCTTGCATCAGCTATGGTGAGCTTTCACAGTTCGAGATCAGCTCTTTTAATTTGGGCTCCAGCTATGATTCAGGAACAACATTAACTAATTTAAAATAAAAGCAAATTACTGCGGATGCTGAAACCAAAAGAAAAATGCTGGAATATCTCTGCTGCTTTGGCAGCACCTATAAGGAGAGAAAAGAGCTGACGTTTCGAGTCCGGATGACCCTTTGTCAAAGCTAAAATGCATAGAAAGTGGGAGATATTTATACTGTAGGGTGAGGGAATGAAATATGAGTCATAGCCACAAAAACAAAGGGAAAGGCTGCTAATTGCAGTCCATAGAGGAAATAGTAGGTGTGAATGGCCAGACGGCAGAGAAGCTGAAATCAGAGGGTAAGCTGTGACAGATGAAGATAAGGGGGGAGGAGGGATATTGGTGGGAGAGAGGTAAAATTGGTGGGAGAGAGGTGAAAACGGGGAGAAAGGGAAGCAAAGGAGGAGAAAAGATAAGGAAAGGGGAAAGAGTAGGAGGCGGATAAGAAAGACAATACAGGAATAAAAGGAAGAGAACAGTTAAAAAATTAATAAAATTAACCGACTTCCTGTTCTCACTCCGCCTTACAGGTTGAAGCGATTAAATGGACAAGTTTGGGTCTCATCCCTTTCCAGGTCCCCGAGGGGGGAACAAACTCCTTAGTTTGTTTCTCCCCACGCTGAGAGCCAAGGGAGCCGTGCGCTGATTGGGTCATTTGAAGACAATGGAATTCTAAGGTTGGATGTCAATGAATGACGTTGTCAGGAATGAACCAATCAACAACGGCCCGGATGTAACTCAACTTCTCACCAGCTCTTGACAATTAAAATGTTAACTTCAACCCTCTCGGCTCACATCCCCCTCGACCTCTCTGCAAACATGTCTCCTGTGACTCTGAGCTTATTCCTCACAGCTGCAGCTCTACTAACCGGTAGGTTCACAAGTTACAAACTCTGCGTTTCACATATTTACCATTCACTGCATTCAATTGAGCAGTTCGATTAACGCACTGATAAAAATATATACTGATTCTAATATCAATTAGAATCATCTTTGTCTCACCAAGAGAGGAGGCAAAATACCTCAGCTGAATGAGAGTGAAGAGTTAAGGTGGGATTGCAGGCCCCACCGGAGCCGCTGAGGGACTTTGACAAACTTGATAAAATCTGGATGAAAGCGTTGACAAACCCGAGATCTAAAACCCACGGACAGTTTAGTTTCCCCATCAAATAACGTGAAACGAAGGCGAGGATCTGATCTCCTTAGAAGGTGTTCATTTAACGGAGTGTCATTTAACCGCGACAAACACGTTCCCGTTGCAACCTGCGTGTTGCGGGATTTATATTCCTGTTTAGATGCTGTGATTCGTTTTTCAGATTATTGGCCAGGGTGACGGGCCGAATCCGGCCATTAAACAAAGTGAACTGACATCGTTTAATTTAGCATGACTCTTGGCTCTTACAGGACAATGTGGAGGAGATCCAGTTTCACAGATACCGGCTGCAGTCACAGTGAGTGAAGGAGATGATGTTCAGTTATTCTGTAATTATACAACTCCAAGCACTGACAATTATTACCTATTCTGGTACCCAGCGGATCCATGGAGTACCTGCTGAGGAGAAGCAAATATACCGGGAACAAAGAGAGATTCCCAGGGGACCGTTTATCAGCAGAGCTCAATGATACAACCCGTACCGTCCCGCTGAAAATGTCTAAAACAGAGCTGGCAGACGCCGGGGTTTATTACTGCGCACTGAGACCCACAGAGACACAGAGCTGGGCTGAACCTGTACAAAAACTCTCAAAACCTCACTCAACATGAACAGGATAAACAGGAGTCCCAAGATGCACTGCTGCTTCACAGCTCCAGGGACCTGGGTTTGATTCCCGGCTTGGGTCACTGTCTGTGTGGAGTTTGCACATTTTCCTCGTGTCTGCGTAGGTTTCCTGCGGGTGCTCCGGTTTCCTCCCACAGTCCAAAGATGTGCGGGTTAGGTTGATTGGTCATACTAAAAATTGCCCCTTAGTGTCCTGAGATGTCTAGGTTAGAGGGATTAGTGGGTAAATATGTGGGGGTAGGGCCTGGGTGGGATTGTGGTCGGTGCAGACTCGATGGGCCGAATGGTCTCTTTCTGCACTGTAGGGTTTCTATGATTTCTATGAAGATAAACAGGAGTTGGGACGATGAGAATCGTGGTTCCACCGAGATTCGGACTCAGACTGCTGGACTGAAAGTCCAACGTGCTCACCGTTACATCATGAAACCAACAGGCGCCGGTATAAGGCAGGAGGTCTTTCACTCAGATCTCACACATACACATTCTTGGTCGGTGAGGGTTGTTGCTGTTTGACACCAACTGCTCCTTTCTATCGACAGAGCGTTAAAGAGGAGCGAAAATGAAAAAGAGAAACACTGATGTTGCAGGCATCTGTCGACAGAGGCCCAGCAATGTGCATTGTAATAGCAGTGGAATAGGCTGGCAAATTGTCCTCTCGATTCGCACTTGGTGAAAACTTTAAGCGGAATGTCCTTCAGCAAAGTAATCATCGGCATTGACAAAGAAAAGCAAGGTGCTGCGGAGATTTGAACTCAGATCGCTGGATTCAAAGTCAAGAGTAATACCCATTACACCACAGAACCCAGAAAATCGCAAACAGATGCAAATGACTTATGAAACACGACTACTTCTGCTGATATCTCCCGGTACGGCTTGCGAAGGAAATGATTTGCTTAGATTTGGAGGGCTGTGTTGTTCACTGGATTTACTACAATAAAGTTTATAAAATGTCTATCTCTTTGATGACGCACAGGCGACAAACTGTCAGGACTGCTCCTCTATAGGTTTTTGTACGACTCGTATTGATCTTTACAACACTGTGCCTCGACTGCACAGAAATAGGTAGCAGTGTCTGTCACCCGAGTGCCACCAACATTCAGAACGCTTCGTTTCTCTGCAACAATGTTCCGAGCCCTGATCCTGCCCTGATCGCTGGTACCGCTCACCAGGTGCTGCACGGTTCGGTCCGGGTATTGTCTGTACCATTGTAGGACCAGTCCAGCTGCTGTAGTGGAACAGTTCAACGATGCCAGGTCTATCTCAGTAACCACCACAGACTCTGGAGACTGTGATACCTCTTCACTACCAGCGGCATCTGGGAAGGATATGTAGATACGCAATAATATCATAAAATTAAAATCTCATAGTGCAATACAATGTTGCACAATGAAGTACAATTGAATGCATAATACAAGATAACACAACAAAACAGAATACTATTTAACAGAACGTAGCATTGCTAATGTGTGAAATATCGCTGTCAGAAATAGCGACCACACTTACACTGAGGGAAGAGTAAGAAATCCAGGGAGATGATCACTGAAGCGAAGCTGAGCTTCATGTCGGAACCTATCGACACTTGTAAAACAGTTGTAGGAAGATCTCAGGACAGGAAAAGCTCCTGGGAAAGCAAAGCTATTGGACATGAATCTGAGCCCAACACCAGTTATACTCTCGCGACCAGGGCTGGATCTCTGGGACTTTTGATCAGGGAGTGAAATAGTGAGGGAGCTCCAGCATCGATAGGGTGTGGGGGAGGAGCGTGCGCAAGAGTCAGAACATCCCGCATTGTGACGTCAGAGCAACAGACATTGTGACATCAGAGTATCCGGCACTGTGACGTCAGAATGCGGGCATGTGCGGCGTCACCATGCAGCCCTTTGACGTCAGTGGGTCTGGTCTGAGGGACAGAAACATCTCTCCCGGAGCTGATCTGAATATCCAGCCCTGAGTTTGTGGGAATTTACAACTGATCAGAAACTGGTTTAACCTGTAAACTGATTTGATGACGGATCTGCCGGTCTGATCGGAATCTGCAGTTAATTTTCTCGGTCATGACTGGAAAAAAAATGGGTGAATGTTTAGTCCGAGGTTAATGTGTTTTCCGCTGGGTGTGTGTTTTTTGATGCGGCTGAGAACAGCACTGCGCACAGTGGCTGTATCTATCCAGATTCTATCCTTTGTCTAACATCAAGTGTAATTTGCTAACCCTGCACTTGATAGAAATCAATAAGGTTACATCGAGGTTTCTTTTGAATCAATTTTTGAAAAATGCCATCTGGGCCTTTTGCTAAGATGAAGCTCAGGTCAAGCGCTGGAAGGAATATAATACCTGCTCCAATCAGCTAGGATGTTGTTAATCAAGCCCAAGACTGGAGGAATGGGCCCTGTGTTGTCGGCTTCGATCTGCAACGTCTCTCTTGCAGCGACTTTTGAGTGGACCAATTCGGTTTTTGATTGGATATAACTAAAACAAAAAGCCGGCATCTCGGTCTTTGGACTCGGATCAAGCATCAAATGGAGCCCAAGATCAGGTGCGATGCTCTTTCATGTCAGCCTGGATCTTTTGCGAGGACCATGAATTAGATTCAATTTGAATTGGTTTTGGGGGCGATTAGGAGATGGATTCTGGCTTGGCCAGTCCGCTCTGCGCATTGGCTTTGCAACGTTAAGCAATTACTATTTTACAATGCGACGGACAGGAGCTCCCGAAGACAATGCAAAGTGCGGGGTTGGATTGGTTTCCATCATAAATTCCGTCAGTGAGTCCTTATTCTGATCAACTGTTCAGAGTCCAATTTCTCCAGCTGGAGATGGAGAGAGGTTTGGCTGCCTGACCGGTGCTGTTGTTTGTTTCACGATTGGCTGCAAACATGAGTAAGACTTCCTGCGAGCGCAGTTCAATATCATCCACATTGGATTTGGTACTGGGAAATGAACTGGACCAAGTGTTAGATTTGGTTGTGGGAGAGCACTTTGGAGATAGTGACCACAATTTGGTGTCTTTCTTTATTGCAATGGAGAGGGATAGGGCTGTACGGCAGGGCAAGGTTTATAATTGGGGGAGGGGTAATTATGATGGGATTAGGCAAGAATTAGGGAGCATAAGACGGGAACAGAAACTGTCAGGGAAAGGCACAAATGAAAAATGGAGCTTGTTCAAGGAACAAATACTGCATGTCCTTGATAGGTATGTCCCTGTCAGGCAGGGAGGAAATGGCCGAGTGAGGGAACCATGGTTCACAAAAGAGGTTGAATGTCTTGTCAAGAGGAAGAAGGAAGCGTATGTAAGGATGAGAAAGCAAGGTTCAGTTGGGTCCATTGAGGGTTACAAGTTAGCAAGGAATGAGCTGAAAAAAGGGCTCAGGAGAGCTAGGAGGGAGCATGAGAAGTCCTTGTGGGTCGGATCAAGGAAAACCCCAAGGCTTTTTACTCTTATGTGAGGAATAAAAGAATGACCAGGGTGAGGTTAGGGCCGGTCAAGGACAGTAGTGGGAACTTGTGCATGGAGTCAGAAGAGATAGGAGAGGCGATGAATGAATACTTTTCTTCAGTGTTCACCAAGGAGAAGGGCCATGTTTTTGAGGATGAGAGTGTGATACAGGCTGATAGGCTGGAGGAGGCAGATGTTCTGAGGGAAGATGTATTAGCAATTTTGAAAAACCTGAAGGTCGATAAATCCCCTGGGCCAGATGAGATATTTCCTAGGATTCTTTGGGAGGCAAGGGATGAGATTGCAGAGCCTTTGGCTTTGAACTTTGGGTCCTCACTGTCCACGGGGATAGTGCCAGAGAACTGGAGAGTGGCGAATGTTCAAGAAAGGAAATAGGAATGACCCTGGTAATTATAGACCGGTTTGTCTTACTTCGGTGGTTGGTAAGTTAATGGAAAAGGTCCTGAGGGATAGGATTTACGACCATTTAGAAAGATGCAGCTTAATCCGGGATAGTCAACACGGATTCGTGAAGGGTAAGTCTTGCCTCACAAATTTGATTGAATTTTTTGAGGAGGTAACTAAGTGTGTCAATGAAGGTGGAGCAGTTGATGTCATATACATGGATTTTAGTAAGGCGTTTGATAAGGTCCCCCATGGTCAGCTCATGAAGAAAGTAAGGAGGTGTGGGATAGAGGGAAATTTGGCACTGGAAAGAGTGCAAAGGAAATTTACCAGGATGCTGCCTGGTTTGGAGGGTAGGTCTTATGAGGAAAGGTTGAGGGAGCTAGGGCTTTTCTCTTTAGAGTGGAGGAGATTGAGAGGCGACTTCATGGAGCTTTATAAGATGATGAGGGGGAGAGATAGAGTGGATGTTCAGAGACTATTTCCTCGGGTGGATGTAGCTGTTACTAAGAGGCATAACTATAAGGTTCATGGTGGGAGATATAGGAGGGATGTATGAGGTAGGTTCTTTACTCAGAGAGTGGTTGGGGTGTGGAATGGACTGCCTGCTGTGATAGTGGAGTCAGACACTTTAGGAACATTTAAGTGGTTATTGGATAGGCACATGGAGCACACCAGGATGATAGGGAGTGGGATAGCTTGATTTTGGTTTCGGAAAAGGTTTGGCACAACATCGTGGGCTGAAGGGCCTGTTCTGTGCTGTACTGTTCTATGTTCTATCTCATGTACAGATAGTTGCACCCATCATGATGCTTTCCAAAACTCCTTACCTACCATCCTTGGGCTTTCTTTGTACTGAGATTCCCTTCGTTTGAAAAGGGGTGGATTAAAAGTTCTCAAAATTAGTTTTTTTTAAAGTTTATTTATTTGTCACAAGTAAGGCTTGCATTAACGCTGCAATGAAGCTACTGTGAAATTCCCCCAGTTGCCACACTCCGGTGCCTGTTCAGGTCAATGCACCCTAACCAGCACGTCTTTCAGACTGAGAGAGGAAACCAGAGCAGCCGAAGGAAACCCAAGCAGACACGGGGAGAATATGCAAACTCCACACAGACAGAGACCCAAGCCGGGAATCGAACCCGGGTCCCTGGCGCTGTGACGCAGCAGTGCTAAAAACTGTGCCACCATGCCGTCACTGTCACTGTGCCACCATGGAGGTCAGCGCCCTTTCTTTGTTTTAATCTAATGACCACATGGTCTGGGAATCATTTCTATTTCATAATTTCTCCTTTTCAACACTTTCCTTCAGTATCCAATTCCAGAATTTTCCTTTTCATTGTGTTAATTGCGTCAGGAATAAATCTTTGGATCCGACAGGAAGTTTAACTCAAGATCAATCCAACACAGGATTGGTCAGAATCATTTCACATGTCCCAAATTTTAAATAACCATTACAAATTAAAATTCTCATTCTCACGTGTGAATTGTATCTGGATTGAAATTCCTGCATGTTTAGTAAACTATCCTGGAATCCTGTCTCTGGCCAGTAAATATGGTTCCAGGTTCATAACTTATGAAAAAAAGCTTTATTAATCACACTTACTTTTTTAAAATCTGTTTGATTTAAATCACAGACAGAAAGCCTCAAAGCTTGAAGCATTGAATCCATAAATATCATCCATACACAAGCAGAGAAACTTAGCATGTGCTTTACAACAACAATAACCAGAATGAATTTCTTAAGCGTTCTTGTGGTTCTGCTTTTAAACTTCCAGAAATGCCTTTAATCAAAGACTCAAGATAAGGTTAATTTCCCAGAAAGATAAACCTTAACAAATGTAGCCCAAAACAATGATAAAACGCATCTACAAACATCCATAAAACAAATGAAACATGCAGGTTCTCACAGCTTGTAAATTTCAAGCAATGAATCATCAGCATTCTCTCTCTCTCAGCTATAGCTTCTTAAAGCGACAGAGCACTACAAGCTCACAACTCCTTGAATAAGATACAAGATCCTTCATTCTAACCGTTTTTAGCCAACTTCCAAGACCTGATTCATAGGCAAAATCGCAAACAAGTTGCCACCGGAAAAATCTTTGTTCTTTACCTGGGGTTGAGGTGACAACACGATAAAATTCTCAGTTATTCCAAATTCCTCCAGGCTATGCGTAAATTTCCACATTTAACTGGATCCCATAAATCCTCAATTATAAACTAAAATAGACAGATGAGTTTCTGAGTGATTTAAAAACAAATCAAATGTCTGCTGAAAGGATTCACTTTTCTACAGAACCTAAAGGGGTGGGGAGTGAGCGGGAAAAACTTGGCACACAATTACGTCACTTTGTACAAGTTTAAAAAACTTCTCTATCAACCAAACAAACTTGATTTTAAGCTTCATCTATTAATTTTTTGTTATTTTCCTCAACATAATTATTTTCATTTGATCAGTTTTTGTTAGGGATGGGTAACTTCTGTTCTTTATAAACTGGTTCACTCATTTTGTTTATTCTACATGGGCTCGGAGAATCAGAACCCAGACTTTATCATCCTGACCATTTTAGTCCTTTTGCCACCACTCCCACTGTTTTGCAGGAGGGTTGGGGGAATTCCAATCAGAACTAATCATTTTATCATAAAAGTTAAATACTGCAGACGCTGAAACAAAAACACAAAATGCTGGGAAATCTCAGCAGATCTGACAGCACCTGTGGAGAGAGAATAGAGCCAATGTTTCAAGACTGGATGACCCTTCATATGAGCTGTGATGAAGTATTATCCAGACTTGAAACGTTGGCTCTATTCCCTAATCACTTTATCAATAAATTTCTTGTTCTTAGTTTCCAAATGGCAGGTAAGAGACCGGTCCGCACTCGAGTTCTGATTTTTCACTGGCCATGCTTGGGTAAGATTATAACCATTAGTATCTACTCTGATGTCTGCTTTTCAGTCCAGTGCTACTTGGAGTATTCCATCACTTCGCTGACTATTGGATCACAAGTTCCTCACAGTTCTCATCACAAATTTATGATAAAATAATTTAAACAATGCCTGCGAACACTTCTTAGCTTCTTAACCAACTGCTTATCACTGTTTGTAGATTTGTCAGGCCCCATTTTTACAGATTCAAGTATCTCAGCCATAGAACACCAGCTGTTGCTGGAAGAAGTTTAATTCTAACTCATTCTGAGTAAATATTCTTACCAGGTCCTCTGTCAGGGCCCTGCTAAGCAGCTTTAATGGTCCGTGATTGCAGAAACTGAGCAGTCAAGAACAAAGAACAGTACAGCACAGGAAACAGGCCCTTCGGCCCTCCAAGCCTGTGCCGCTCCTTGGTCCAACTAGACCAATCGTTTGTATCCCTCCATTCCCAGGCTGCTCATGTGACTATCCAGGTAAGTCTTAAACGATGTCAGCGTGCCTGCCTCCACCACCTTACTTGGCAGCGCATTCCAGGCCCCCACCACCCTCTGTGTAAAAAACGTCCCTCTGATGTCTGAGTTATACTTCGCCCCTCTCAGCTTGAGCCCGTGACCCCTCGTGATCGTCACCTCCGACCTGGGAAAAAGCTTCCCACTGTTCACCCTATCTATACCCTTCATAATCTTGTATACCTCTATTAGATCTCCCCTCATTCTCCGTCTTTCCAAGGAGAAGAACCCCAGTCTACCCAATCTCTCCTCATAGCTAAGACCCTCCATACCAGGCAACATCCTGGTAAACCTTCTCTGCACTCTCTCCAATGCCTCCACGTCCTTCTGGTAGTGCGGCGACCAGAACTGGACGCAGTACTCCAAATGTGGCCTAACCAGCGTTCTATACAGCTGCATCATCAGACTCCAGCTTTTATACTCTATACCCCGTCCTATAAAGACAAGCATACCATATGCCTTCTTCACCACCTTCTCCACCTGTGTTGCCACCTTCAAGGATTTGTGGACTTGCACACCTAGGTCCCTCTGTGTTTCTATACTCCCGATGACTCTGCCATTTATTGTATAACTCCTCCCGACATTATTTCTTCCAAAATGCATCACTTCGCATTTATCCGGATTAAATTCCATCTGCCACCTCTCCGCCCAATTTTCCAGCCTATCTATATCCTGCTGTATTGCCCGACAATGCTCTTCGCTATCCGCAATTCCAGCCATCTTCGTGTCATCCGCAAACTTGCTGATTACACCAGTTACACCTTCTTCCAAATCATTTATATATATCACAAATAGCAGAGGTCCCAGTACAGAGCCCTGCGGAATACCACTGGTCACAGACCTCCAGCCGGAAAAAGACCCTTCGACCACTACCCTCTGTCTCCTACTCAGTACATGACCCCTCTAAGTTGTCTACCCTCTGCACCGCGGTAATATGCTCCTTAACTAATATCGCTACTCCCCCACCTTTTTTAGCCCCTCCTCTGTCTCGCCTAAAACACTTATACCCCGGAATATTCAGTTGCCAGTCCTGTCCTTCTTTTAACCAAGTTTCCGTCACCGCAACCACATCCAAATTCCGCACAAGCATTAAGGCCCTAAGTTCGTCTGTTTTACCCGTTACACTCCTCGCATTGAAGCAGATGCACTCCAGACCTCCAGGCCCAGTCAGGTCCTCCTCCTCCAGAGTGCTCCTCTTCTTAGCTAGCCTTGCCCTGGCCCCCAGCTCGACCCCAGCCTCAGTATTTACTGACCTCCTGTTTTGTTCCCCACCCCCCTGCCACACTAGTTTAAATCCTGCCGAAACACTCTAGCAAAACTCCCAGCCAGGATATTTGCTCCCTTCCAGTTAAGGTGTAACCCATCCTTTCTGTACAGTTGCCATCCTGACTTGAAGATTTCGCAGTTATCTATGAATTTAAAACCCTCCCTCTTGCACCAGTCCTTTAGCCACGTGTTCAACTGTAGAATCTCCCTGTTCCGAGCCTCACTTGCACTCGGCACCGGGAGCAGTCCAGAGATTGCTACCCTGGAGGCCTTACTTTTTAGCCTAGCACCCAACTCCCTGAATTTCTCTCGTATGACCCCGCTGCTCTTCCTACCTACATCATTTCCCCCAATGTGTACAATCACATCCGTTTGACTCCCTTCCTTTTTAAATATGCTTCCTACCCTCTCGGAGACATCCAGTACCCCAGCACCAGGGAGGCAGACTACCATCCTGGATTCTCGTTCAGTCCCACAGAAGCGCCTGTCCATGCCTCTAACCATTGCGTCCCCCACAACTATCGCTCTCCTAAAACCCTTCTTTCCCTTCTGGACCCCTGAGCCTGTCTCCGTGGAGGCGATCTGGTCCTCGTGGCTTACCCCTGGAGGGTCATCCCCCTCCACAGAATCCAAAACAATATACCTATTTTGGAGGGGGACAACCACAGGGGATCCCTCCACAGACTGCTTACTCCCTTCCCTTCTCCCATCTGTTGCCCATTCCTTTCTTTTATGGGAGACTGCCACTGGGGTACTTTCTGGCACATCACCCTTCTGACTATTACCCCTCCTAACTGTGACCCACGTGTCTTCCTTCCGAGACCCTGGTGTCACTACCTGACTGTAACTTTTATCTATTACTCGCTCATTTTCCCTAACTAAACTGAGTTTATCGAGCCTCAGCTCCAGCTCCCTTACACGATCCTTCAGGAGATGCAGTTCTACGCATCTGGCATAGATATGGACTTCCGGGAGGCAACTTGTCTCCAGGAACTCCCACATCCCACACCGAATGCAGTATACTGGCCTCCCACTCATATCAGCCATGTCCTTTTTAGTTTTGGGGATGAAACAAAAAGGGGGTGTAACCGAAGAAAAACAAACAAACAACCTTCCTCGCCTTCGCCGAAGCCCTGTGAGCCAAAGCCCTTTTAGCTCTCACTCTGTCCCCTGCTCACTCCGCTGCCCGCTAACGACGCTGCCCGCTCAAAGGTGCGGCCTACTTTTAAACCCTCCAAAACCTTCCCAGGCTGCTGCTGGGCCTATTTCCTGTTTAGAAAAAAAAACCTCCGATTTCTTTCACTAATTTAACTGAAAAAATAATTAAATAAATTCGTGCACACACAAGCTCCCTTACCCTCAGCCTGCTCCTGTGGAACAATGAGTCACAGGAATGTGGTCAAGATAGTCCAGTCCCATAATGCCTCACATTCAATCTGCTGTCCTTCAATTATAACAGAATATGTGGCTGTATGTAGCTGCCTCGGCCGTGGTCAACCCCAACACTGCCTTCCTGAACTGCTACAATGCCTGAGGTGTAAGTACACCCACAGTGCTGTTAGGGAGGGATTTCCAGCTACACGTTCCAGTCTTTCACGAGACTGTAGGTGGATATCAGATTGATATATTCCATTCAACCACACCCAAGGTGAGTTATTCCAATTTCTTTATTGTCCAGGACAATATATTCACAATATCTTTAAAACAGAAATTAAACATTCCCATTTGCTTTCAGACAGTAACATATTCTGTTAGTTTGTTCTTTATTGTTGATGTCAGGCTGGGGTTGTTCCCCTTGGAGCAAAGGAGGTTGAGGGGAGATTTGATAGAGGTGGACAAGATTCTGACAGGTTTAGATAAGGTGGATAAAGAAAAGCTGTTCCCATTAGCTGATGGGACAAGGATGAGGGGGGTGCAGATTTAAGGTTTTGGGTCAGAGATGCAGGGGGGTCGTGAGGAAGAATATTTTGGTGCAGCGAATGGTAATGATCATAGAAATCATAGAAACCATACAGTACAGAAAGAGGCCATTCGGCCCATCGAGTCTGCACTGACCACAATCCCACCCAGGCCCTACCCCCATATCCCTACATATTTTACCCGCTAATCCCTCTAATCTACCCATCCCAGGACACTAAGGGGCAATTTTAGCATGGCCAATCAACCTAACCTGCACATCTTTGGACTGTGGGAGGAAACCGGAGCACCCAGAGGAAACCCACGCAGACACGAGGAGAATGTGCAAACTCCGCACAGACAGTGACCCAAGCCAGGAATCGAATCCAGGTCCCTGGGGCTGTGAAGCAGCAGTGCAAACCACTGTGCTAACGTGCCGCCCATTCTGGATCTGGATCTCATCTGGAACTTGCTGCCTCCGAGGGTGGAGGAAGTGGAGACAATAAACAATTACAAAGGAAATTGGATGGGCACTGGGAGGTTTCAAACAGAAATGCTGACTAAATATCTCTGAACTTCCAAACACCCTGTCACTCTGTGATCCTTGTGAAATCTGAAACCAGGTATTCGGAACAAGACTCAAAGAACATCAGCCCACTGGAGACAAAGTCGTGAGACCGGCCAGTCCAGCAGAAAGAAACCCTCCGACCCTCCCCATTGACCAACTGTGAGAATGAACAAAATGCAGTCCTGGATGTAATTGAGAGCGGAAACAATAACAGCAGAATCCAACCCCTGGAATCACTCGTGAACTTGTTGGTGTCTCAGCAGCTGGGATGAAACTGTGAATCCCGTCCCACACTGAGAGCAGGTGAATGGCCTCTCCCCAGTGTGAACTCGCTGGTGTCTCAGCAGGACGGATGACCAAGTGAACCTCTTCCCACACTGAGAGCAGGTGAACGGTCTCTCTCCAGTGTGAACGCGCTTATGTGCCCGCAGGTTGGATGACCGAGTGAATCCCTTCCCACACTGAGAGCAGGTGAATGGCCTCATCCCAGTGTGAACTCGCTGGTGTGTGCGCAGATTGGATGAATGACTGAATCCCTTCTCACACTGAGAGCAGGTGAATGGCCTCTCACCGGAGTGAAGTCGCTGGTGTGTCTGAAGGTTGGATAACCGACTGAACCCCTTCCCACACTGAGAGCAGGTGAATGGTCTCTCCCCTGTGTGAACTCGCTGGTGCGTCTGCAGGTGACATAACTGACTGAAACCCTTCCCACACTGAGAGCAGGTGAACGGCCTCTCACCAGCGTGAAGTCGTCGGTGTGTCTGAAGATTGGATAACCGACTGAAACCCTTCCCACACTGAGAGCAGGTGAAGGGCCTCTCCCCAGTGTGAACTCGCTGGTGTGTCTGCAGGGTGCATGACTGAGTGAATCCCTTCCCACACTGAGAGCAGGTGAAGGGCCTCTCCCCTGTGTGAACACGCTGGTGTATCTGCAGCTGGAATAACCGAGTGAATCCCTTCCCACACTGAGAGCAGGTGAATGGTCTCTCCCCAGTGTGACTGCGCCGATGAGCTTCCAGCTCTGATGGGGATCTGTATCTCTTCCCACAGTCCCCACATTTCCATGGTTTCTCCATGGTGCAGGTGTCCTTGCCTCTTTCTTGAGTGGACAATCAGTTGAAGCCTTGCCCACACACAGAACACGGGTACCGTCTCTCCCCGCTGTGAATGTTGTGATATTTATTCAGGCTGTGTAACTGGTTAAAGCTCTTCAGTCAGTGCACTGGAACACCCTCACTCGAGTGTGGCCGTGTGTTGGTGCTTTTCCAGTCACACTGACACTTGAAATCTTTTCAAATTGACAAACTGGACAACAATTTCTCCTTCTAGATTCAATGGCCGATGATATTCAGCTCCCAAGGAATATGACTCTGTCAGATCTAGATGGGACGTTTGAGATTTCGGCCTGTGATTCCTCTTTCAGTATCCTGTAAAACAAGTTTACAAAAGTCATCAGTGTCAGTACAGGATAGAAATTCAGAACACACAATTCTAGTTTCTATGGAACATTCTTTCCTCTCTCCAGACTCGAAACATTGGCTCTATTCTCTCTCTATCTTGGGGATAGCGTGGGAAATGATGCTGCAGTCGATCAGCCAATTCTCAATGAATGGTTGAGGCAGTTCGATGGGCTGAATGGCCAACTGCAGCTCCTGTTTCTTATGATTTGTGTGTGGTGGACAGGAAGCAGTGAGCATGGATCTGTCAATCAGCCTCAATCAGCACCTTCAGGAGAATTGGGAGGGTGAATATTAGATACAGCAGAGTGAGAATGGAGGGAGAGTGTGTGGAATGAAGATTCACAGCTTTTGGGGAACGAGAGAGGAAAGAATGTTCATTAGAATCATAGAATTCTTACATCTTATCAACCGTCTCTGAGCCTTCACAATGAATCTCTCTTCTCAAGACACTCTTATCTCTGACTTGTCTGTGCTGCTCGCAGTCTCACAAAGCAGCTGCCTGTGTGTTGGTACAAGGGGCCCTGCTCGGCAAGTTTAATGCTCCATGACTGTGTCTTTAATGACTGAATAACTATAGGAATATGGTCAAGTCAGCTAAATCCAGGATGCTTTATATTTCGGTTAGTAACTGTCCATTTTGTTAACACAGCACATTTGGATACATAAATACATATAAAAGCAAAATATTGCGGATGCTGGAATCTGAAACAAAAACAGAAAGTGCTGGAAAATGTCAGCAGGTCTGACAGCATCTGTGGAGAGAGAATGGAGCCAACATTTAAAGTCTGGATGACCCTTCATCAGAGTTCTGACAAAGGGTCATCCAGACTCGAAATGTTAGTCTATTCTCACTCTATAAATATATATACGACAGCTGCCTCAGCCTTGGCCCACTCTAATACATGCACGAAGCAGGGCTGACTATGTGGAAATGCTCAGATTAAAGTTTCCTGCCTTCTCTTTAACAGCGAGTGAAAATGTTTATCGGCTTGCAGACCTTCAAAGGAGTCAGTGTCTGCTATTTCAGCATGAACAGGCTAATCTTCACCTACGTAGGCCCCAGAACATTCTGCTTTTCGGCCTTCACCAGAGGGTGAGCAAGACCAGATTTCTCCATAACAAATACCAAAGGTGAGATATGGGGATATGCTATGCAAATAAAAGATTTGCAGAAATTAATTTTGAATGCGAAAGGGTGAAAAGCGAGGATTTAATTGGCGAATATGTCCGTCAATGAAGGATTAGAAACATTCCTGGTTTCTGATTTGCTGTAATTGACTATTATTGCCAAGTTATTTTTCTGTAACATCAGAACCACTTGCGGGACAGCTGCACAGGGTTTCCCCTTGTGCACAAGTCATTAAAGGCCCCACATTGGATTGTGCGTGGTGTCCAGTGCTGTTTGTACTCAAGTCGACTAAGAATGCCTAAAGGTACTGGTACCCAGGATCTCTGACAACTCTCCCTAACCGGACCTTGACTATCCAAAGGTTGGCCAGAATCCTCTCCAGTAACTTACCTGCCACTGGTGTCAGGCTCACCGGCCTGTAATTACCAGGCTTCTCTTTGCAGCCCTTCTTAAACAATGGAACAACATTAGCCACACTCTAGTCTTCCAGAACTTCACCAGTGGAAAGGGATGAAGCAAATATCTCTGCAAGGCCCTCTGCAATTTCATCCCCAAGTTCCCCAAACTCCCACAAGATCCAAGGATGCACTTGATTTGATTTATTATTGTCATGTGTACTAGTATACAGTGAAAAGAATTGTTTCTTGCACACTATCAAGACAAAGCATACAGTTCATAGAGAAGGAAAGGAGAGGGTGCAGGATGTAGTGTTACAGTCATAGCTCAGGTGGACAGAAAGATCAACTTAGTGCGAGGTAGGTCCACTCAAAAGTCTGACGGCAACAGGGAAGAAGCTGTTCTTGAGTTGGTTGGTATGTGAGCTCAGACTTTTGTTTCATTTCCCCAATGGAAAAAGGTGGAAGTGTGAATGTCCGGGGTGTGCGGGTTGATTATGCTGGCTGCTTTTCCGAAGCAGCCGGATGTGTAAAGAGTCAATGGATGGGAGGCAGGTTTGCGCAATGGACTGGGCTTCATTCACAATCCTTTGAGAAATCCGTTGTTGAGAAAAGCATGGATGTTAGGGAACTTGGGGAAATGAATAGTGATGTCTTGAGGAGTGCACATGTAACCAGAGAAGGAGGTGCTGGAAATCGTCAAGTGCATCAAGGGAGATAATTCCCTGGGACCAGATGAAGTGTATCCCAGGACATTGTGGAAGGCTAGGGTGGAAATCGTGGGTCCCCCAGCAGAGATATTTGAATCATCGATAGTCACAGGTGAGGTGCCTGAAGATTGGAGGGTGGCAAATGTTGTGCCTTTGTTTAAGAAGGGCTGCAGGGAAAAGCCTGGGAACTACAGGCCGGTGGGTGAGCCTCACATCTGCAGTGGCTAAGTTGCTCGAAGGTATTTTGAGAGACAGGATCTACAGGCATTTAGAGACGCAAGGACTGATTAGGGACAGCATAGCTTTGTGAGTGGAAAATCATGTCTCACAAATTTGATTGAGTTTTTTAGAACATAGAGTTTCAGGTCATTACCATTCGCTGCATCAGAATATTAGTATTGTTTCTGAAAATTTCATGCATTCCCTCCTGACTTGACCGGACAACCTCATCTATTCATTACCAACTTGAGTTTCGCTAAATCCCTGTCTCAGCTGATGTTTCTAGAACTTTCATTCATTCCTTTATTTTCTTTAGACTTGACTGTCAGCGTCCCTCATTTAACCCATGAAAAACTTTGCTGTATATAAACCCCTGTCCTCTGCATCAAGTCCCACACACTCACCCATCACCATGGGGCTGCAGTGGTTAGCACTGCTGCCTCACAGTGGGTTCAATTCATGGCTTGGGTGACTGTGTGTATGGAGTCTGCACGTTCTCCCCATGTCTGCATGGGTTTCCTCCCACAGTCAGAAAGGCTTGCTGGTTAGGTGCATTGACCCGAACAAGTGGTGGAGTGTGACAACTAGGGGAATTTTACAGCAACTTGCAGTGTTAATGTAGGCTAAGCCTACTTGTGATACTAATAAATAAACTTTAAAACACTGACCCACACAGGCTCCCGGTTAAACAACTCAATTTAAAACATTGCATCTTTTTTTGCAAATCCTTCCATGACATTATTGTTTCCTATTTCCAGCCACACAGATGTTTGAATCTTTTTCTACAGACACACTTACAATCAGGTTCTGATGAATGGAGTGACTCTGGCAGGTTTTGGTCTGATGTCTGGTTTAAGTTTCCCTTCTAATTTTGTCGTCAAATTTCCTGTAAAAAAAGATCATCACTGTCAGTCAAGAATAGAAATTAAGTGAGAAACATTTCTCTTGGGTTGCGTTTTCTGTGTGTAAATCCTCCCCTTCTAACTCCCTGTAAATGGAGTTTCCAAAGTCCATCCCTGTCAGTCCAGGATAGAAATTCACAACATTCTCTCCTCCTGCTGACAGGGAGCACCGCGCATGCGCACTATTGCCCATCGCCCCGACAAAGATGGCCTCCGTCAACTCGGGGCCTCCAAATCAGGCATCTGCGGTCGCGGCCCCGAATGGTACGAACGCGACACCGAGCAGTTATTATTCGGGTTTTCCTGTCTCCACTGGGTGCTTATGAAGCCTCTCCACCCACCCCGCCGCCTCCATTACCCTCCAGAATAATCCGTTTCCCTGGAAACCCGGAGCCGATATAACCCCCTTGCTGCTACTGCGGCAGCAACATCCACTGCGCATGCGCAAAGTCTATTGAGCGGCTGGATCATATTCTGATTCACTGTGAATGCTGGGTAAGATAGCCACCATTGATGTATGTTATTGCATTAAAAAAAATCATGTTTTGTGATTCAATTACGAGTGAAGCCAAAGCACCAAGGTATAAAATGGTGCAGTAGTTAGCACTGCTGCTTCACAGCTCCAGGGTCCCGGGTTCGATTCCCGGCTCGGGTCACTGTCTGTGTGGAGTTTGCACATTCTCCTCGTGTCTGCGTGAGTTTCCTCCGGGCGCTCCGGTTTCCTCCCACAGTCCAAAGATGTGCAGGTTAGCTTGATTGGCCAGGTTAAAAATTGCCCCTTAGAATCCTGGGATGCGTAGGTTGGAGGGATTAGTGGGTAAATATGTGGGGGTAGGGCCTGGGTGGGATTGTGGTCAGTGCAGACTCGATGGGCCGAATGGCCTCCTTCTGCACTGTGGGGTTTCTATGATTTCTATGATGAAAATGAAAATAACTAATATAGCAGCCAGCTCCGTCCTGAATTTAATTAATGTAAGAAGTCTCACAACACCAGGTTAAAGTCCAACAGGTTTATTTGGTAGCAAATAAACCTGTTGGACTTTAACCTGGTGTTGTGAGACTTCTTACGGTGCTTATCCCAGTCCAACGCCGGCATCTCCACATCTGAGTTTAATTGATAGCAGAACAAACATCTACACCTGAAGATGAACTCCTTGGAGTGTCAGCTGGTGTAACAAGCTGATGATTTACCATCCACCCCCTCTCCACACACACACACATACATGGACTTGACAATCAGAATGAACTCATGATTGATCAAATCCTTTGAACTTTTAAATATGTTAACAGAATGGGAAATTGAATAAATCCATTTGCACACATAACATATCTGAATGGTCTCTTTCTGGTGTGGCTGTGCTGCTGTCAATAGGATAACTGACCACTTACATTCCAGAACTGACATTCTGCCCTGTTTCCAAGACCAACATTGAGGGGCAGCACAGTGGTTAGCACTGCTGTCTCACAGTGCCTGGGAACCGGGTTCTATTCCCAGCTTGGGTCACGATCTGTGTGGAGTTTGCACGTTCTCCCTGTGTCTGCGTGGGTGTCCTCTGGGTGCTCTGGTTTCCTCCCACAGTCCAAAGATATGCGGGTTAAGTGGATTGGCCATGCTAAAAATTGTCAAGGGGACTAGCTAGGATTAATGCATGGGGATATGGGGATAGGGCGTGGGTGGGATTGTGGTCGGTCCAGACTCGATGGGCTGAATGGCCTTCTTCTGCACTGTAGGATTTTATGTTCCTTGAAAAGGTACAAAATCGACTGCATGACTGCAAATAGTTTTATTTCCAAAACTGTATGAGAATTCCCACCTGACTCTTCATGTTATTGAGTCAAAGAAACTTTGTTAATTTAAAAAATGACCATGAATACTGCAGAGGCTTCTGCAACTCTTCCGATGTTGTTTTTTGTTAACTCAGATTTTTCATAAAGAGAATTGAGCAATCATTTGAAAGGAGAAATAATGCATGTTTTTATGAAGGGGAATGATATTAGGACTAATTGTACAACTGTTTGAAAATAAGCTAGCACAGACATGATGTGTCTGTGGGTAGAGATGTGTATTGTCTCCAGACAGGACAGCCACATCTCTTTAACCTGTGCTTAATGCTCCTTCCACCCACATTGTCTGTATCTTTAAGACCTGGTTGGCTGTAGGGATTCGCATTCTAATCAGTATTCTGTAACTTGATTTTGTGTCTCTGTGCCCTGTTTGAGAGCACATTTCCACTCCATCTGATGAAGGAGCAGCGCTCCGAAAGCTAATGGTATTTGCTACCAAATAAACCTGTTGGACTTTAACCTGGTGTTGTTAAAACTCTTACTGGGTTCAGTTCTCCAGCTCCTGTCTGCAGACTGACAATAAAACCAATGGACCTGATTGGTGGTGTTGGAGCCTCCAGCGGGTGTTTGTGAATCCTCCCCGCCCACCTCCCAGGGTTTCCTTCCTTCCCAGAGATCAGAATCCTCATTGATTTGAGGCCAAAGTGTAACCTCTTATTTATTGTCCCCCTCCCCCATCCTCTGATGTGAACCATCCTCCAGTGGCTGAGCCAGGATGGGGCCGTTAACCTGGGCCTGTTCCCGGGAGGGAGGGAGGGAGAAGCCCCGCAGCTGCAAACCAGGGAGCTGACAATGATTCTGAAGGGTTTGCGGATCCACAAAGTGTTTCCAAATCCTCCCAGCCACCGCCTAACGCTGACTCCGCTTCTCCGGGACAAACAAGCGCCAAGGACAGCAATGACAGTGCGCATGCTCCACATCACAATGCCCGGGAACTGATTGACGGCAGCTCCGGACCAATAGGAGGAGGGGGCGGGGCTGGAGGACCGAGCGGGAGCGGCTGGTCCTCCAAGCAATCGGAGTGAATGAGGGGCGGGACCTGAAGCATGCGCAGTGCGGGTAATGGCGACGGATGGCCGGTTTTATCTTGGAAGCGAGATCAATACGAGGTAGAGGGCGGCGCGCGGGGAATGATAAATGTGGCGGGTGGGTGGAGAGGCTTTGTAAACATGTTGTTCAAACCCAAACCCCGGAAATGAACTTCCCGGTTCCCCCGCTTTGTACCAAATGGAGCGGCAGCTTGTAGTGTTAGACCCGGGCTGACTGCCGCCATTGAGGCTGCATGTGGGAGGCCGGCAGGGATTGTGATCGGAGAGTGAAGCCCTGACGTCACAATGGAATGGGTGAGAGTGTGACGTCACAATGGAATGGGTGGGAGTGTGACGTCACAATGGAATGGGTGAGAGTGTGACATCACAATGGAATGGGTGAGGGTGTGATGTCACAATGGAATGGGTGAGGGTGTGACGTCACAATGGAATGGGTGAGAGTGTGACGTCACAATGGAATGGGTGAGGGTGTGATGTCACAATGGAATGGGTGAGGGTGTGATGTCACAATGGAATGGGTGAGGGTTCCAGATGAGCTGAGACTGGGCTGGAGTCGGGCGATGGCACTGACATGTGGCCCGGTGGCACAGTGGTTAGTGCAGCTGCCTAACAGCGCCAGGGACCCGGGTTCAATTCCAGCCTCAGGTCGCTGTCTGTGCAGAGTTTCTACATTCTCCCCGTGTCTGTGTGGGTTTCCTCCGGGTGTTCCGGTTTCCTTCCACAGTCCAAAGATGTGCCGGTTAGACAGATTGGCCATGATAAATTGTCACTTGGTATCAGGGGGATTAACAGGTAAATATGTGGATAGGGCCTGGATGGGATTGTTGTCGGTGCAGGCTCGATGGGCTGAATGGCCTCCTCCTACACTGTATTTTATTATTCATTATTATTAATTAATTGCAATTCTGATTTCCAGCTGTTTCTGAGTTTTAACTGTATCCTCTATTGTGAACACCGAGGCAAAATACTTGTTCAATTCATCTCCCAGCTCCTTATTTTTCATTATCAATTCCTGGACTCACTTTCTATTAGACAGTTAAGAAATGAGGTGGAGCAAGTGACTGAAGTGTCAGTATTGGGAGCACCAATAGTTTCAAAATAGTTCTTGAAAAAGATAGGACAGGTCCACAGGTCAAGGCCCTAAACTGGAGCAGGGCCACTTTTGTGGGCATTAGGCAGGATCTAGCAGATGTCGATTAGGTGAATTTGTTTGAAGGGAAAGGAATGACTGGCAAATGGGAGGTTTTAAAAGTGTGATATCAAGAGTCCAGGGGCAGTATATTCCTGTTAAGATGCAGGGAAAGAATGGTAAATTTAGGGATCTCTGGCAGACAAGGGACATTGAGGCTCTGGTCAGGTAAAAGAAGGAAGCATACATTGGGTTTAGGAATCGGGGACAAATGAATCACTCTGACTATAAAAAGTATAAGAAAATACTGAAGAGGGAAATCTGGAGGACAAAATGAGGGTATGATATGGATCTGGCAGGTAAGATTAAAGAAAATTCCAAGATGTTCTATAGCTATATTAAGAGTAAAAGGGTGGCCAGAGAGAGAATAGATCCCCTTAAAAATCAGTATGGCCATCTGTGTGTGGAGCCACAGGAGATGGGTGAGATTTTTAATGAATACTTCTCCTCTGTGTTTACTGCGGAGAGCACCATGGGTGCTAAGGAAATAAGGGAAACAAGTGGTGATGTCTTGGGCACACGCATGTTACTTGGGAGGAGGTATCTGCAGCCTTATAAAAGCAAATTACTGCGGATGCTGGAATCTGAAACCAAGAGAGAAAATGCTGGAAAATCTCAGCAGGTCTGGCAGCATCTGTAAGGAGAGAAAAGAGCTGATGTTTCTTGTCTAGATGACCCTTTGTCAAAGCTCTGAAACATCAGTTCTTTTCTCTCCATACAGCTGCTGCCAGACCTGCTGAGAATGGGGAGAGAGTGTGTGGGATGGAGATTTACAGCTTTTGGGGAATGAGAGAGGAAAGAATGTTCCATAGAAATTGTCTGTTCTGAATTTCTATCCTGTACTGACACTGATGACTTTTGGAAACTCATTTTACAGGATATTGAAAAAGGAATCACAGGCTGAAATCTCAAACGTCACGTCTCGATCTGACAGAGTCATATTCCTTGGGACCTCAATATCATCGGACTTTGAATCCAGAAGGAGAAATGATTGTCCAGTCTGTCGATTTGAAAAGATTTGAAATGTCAGTGTGAGTGAAAAAGCATCGACACACTGTCACACTTGAGTGAGAGTGTTCCAATGCACTGACTAAAGAGCTTTAACCAGTTACACAGTCTGAATAAATATCACACCATTCACAGCGGGTAGAGACTGTAATCTTGTTCTGTGTGTGGACGAAGTTTCAACTAATTGTCCACCCAAGAGAGAGGCAAGGACACCTGCACCATGGAGAAACCATGGAAATGTGTGGACTGTGGAAAGGGATACAGAGCCCCATCAGAGCTGGAAGCTCATCGGCGCATCCACACCAGGGAGAGACCATTCACCTGCTCTCAATGTGGGAAGGGATTCATTCAGTTATCCGACCTGCAGTCACACCAGCGAGTTCACACTGGGGAGAGACCATTCACCTGCTCTCAATGTGGGAAGGGATTCATTCAGTTATCCGACCTGCAGAGACACCAGCGAGTTCATACTGGGGAGAAACCATTTATCTGCTCTCACTGTGGGAAGGGGTTCACTCAGTTATCCAACCTGCAGAGACACCAGCGAGTTCACACTGGAGAGAGGTCATTCACCTGCTCTCAGTGTGGGAAGGGATTCACTCGGTTATCCCTTCTGCAGACACACCAGCAAGTTCACACTGGGGAAAGACCATTCACCTGCTCTCAGTGTGGGAAGGGATTCCCTCGGTTATCCCTCCTACAGACACACCAGCAAGTTCACACTGGGGAGAGACCATTCACCTGCTCTCAGTGTGGGAAGGGATTCACTCGGGTATCCAACCTGCGGGCACACCAGCGAGTTCACACTGGGGAGAGGCCATTCACCTGCTCCCAGTGTGGGAAGGGATTCACTCAGTTATCCAGCCTGCTGACACACCAGCGAGTTCACACTGGGGAGTGGCCATTCACCTGCTCTCAGTGTGAGAAGGGATTCACTCAGTTATCCAACTTGCAGACACACCAGCGAATTCACACTGTAGAGAAACCATTCACCTGCTCTCAGTGTGGAAAGGGATTCACTCGGTCATCCGACCTGCGGAGACACCAACGCATTCACACTGGGGAGAGGCCATTCACCTGCTCTGTGTGTGGGAAGGGTTTCAGCGTTTCATCCCGGCTGCTGAGACATCAACAAGTTCACGAGTGATGACAGTGGTTGGATTCTGCTGTTATTGTTTCTGCTGTCAGTTGCATCCAGGACTGCATTTTGTTCATTCTCACAGTTGGTCAATGGGAAGGGTCAGAGGGTTTCTTTGTGCTGGACTGGCTGGTCTCAGCCTCCAGTGGGCTGATGCTATTTGTGTCTTTTTGCGAATACCTGATTTCAAATGTCACAAGGATCACAGAGTGACAGTGTGTTAGGACGTTTAGAGATATTTAGTCAGAAGAAAACAGAGGTTGGCAGTGCAAAGGTACATTTCTGAATGGAGGGCTGTGACAAGTGACATTCCTCAGGGATCAGTGCTGGGACTTTTGCTGTTTGTAATATATATAAATGATTTGGAGGAAAATGTAACTGGTTTGATTGGTAAGTTTGTGGATGACACAAAGGTTGGTGGAATTGCGGATAGCGATGGGGACTGGCAAAGGATACAGCAGGATATAGATCAGTTGGAGACTTGGGCGGAGAGATGGCAGATGAAGTTTAATCTGGACAAATGTGAGGTAATGCATTTTGGAAGGTCTAATACAGATGGGAAATATACAGTAAATGGAGAACCCTTCAGAGTATTCATAGGCAGAGGGATCTGGGTGTACAGGTGCACAGGTTATTGAAAGTGGCAATGAGGTGGAGAAGATAATCAAGAAGGCATACGGCATGCTTGCCTTCATCGGCCGGGGCATTGAGTTTTTGGAAGTTTACAAACAGGATCACAAGAATGCTTAAGTAATTAATTTTGGTTACTGTTATTGTAAAGCACATGCTAAGTTTCTCTGTTTGTGTATGGATGATATTTGTGTGTTGAATGCTTCAAGCTTTGAGGTTTTCTGTCTGTGATTTAAATCAAACAGATTTTTAACAAAGGAAGTGTGATCAATAAAACTTTTTTTGTTCTGAAGTTGTGAACCTGGAGCCATATTTACTGGCCAGAGACAGGATTCCAGGATATTTTACTAAACATGTGGGAATTTTAATCCGGATAAAACTCACTCATGAGAGAATGAGAGTTTTAATTTGTAATGGTTATTTAAAATTTGACACATGTGAAATGATTCTGACCAATCCTGTGTTGGATTGATCTTGGGTTAAACTTCCTGTCAGGTCCAAAGATTTATTCCTGACGCAAATAACACAAAGAAAGGGAAAATTCTGGAATTGGATACTGAAGAAAAGAGTTTAAAAAGAGAGAGTGTTAAATAGAAATGTTCCCAGACCATGTGGTCATTAGATTAAAACAAAGGAAGGGTGCTGACGTCCATTTGAGAACTTTTAATCCACCCCATTTCTAACTAAGGGAGTCTATGTACAAAGAAAGCCCAAGAAAGACCCCACCAAGGGGGGTCTGGAAAGCATCATGATGGGGGCACCTGTCCATGAGATGATCACAAAGCCCCATAATGCCCAGATACTAATTTTATTGAACCTATAATGTCTGTAATCTATCGCCATTCTGATGCGCTGAGTAACTGGATAAGAATTGATGATATTCTGTGTTGGGTGGAGTTGCACATGGTCAGCCCCTGTGGCTTCTCCCCGCTGGCGTAACTCAATAAATTGTTTGTCGATTGAATCAGGCACAACACACTGGGTACATTCCCACTTCATCCTTAGGAGTGGCCTGATAGGCCGTGGTCCAGACTCAATGTGGCCTTTGAGGGGTCGTTGTAAATGTGCATTGATAATGGTTGGAAGCACAGATCACCAGGAAATGGTTCCAGCTTTGCCAGTTGACTCTGCTGTGGGAGTGGAAGAGGAATGTTCATGTACAGATTCTCAAACTACCTCTTCACCTCCCATTCCAGAAACACCATTACAAGATTTACCAGTGGTATTGTACAGGTTGCAATGCAACCACAAAGCTCCTGACAGACTTCCGTATTGTTAAAGACATTACTTTGTTGTATTTCTGTCCTGATGGGGGATTGAAATTTAAGGAGAGGAGAAGTGTTCCAGAGTGTTCTTCACAACCTCTCTCCCTTCTGAGCACGTGCGGGCTTTGGGCGGGGTTTCAGTCTGCAAGTCCAGGCTGGTTCCAATGCTCCTGTTTCCTTTTGTTTGCCAATGATTTTTAAACGTTGTTATTTATTTATATAAAGAACATCCTGCTTTTAACAACACATTTGACTACCTTATTTGTGGAATGAAGTTCCCACAATTGTAAAGCAGGAGATTAGTTAAATGGACAGCCTGAATTGTGTGACAATTGAAGAATAAATGATTCATTAATACAGTTGTTAGGCTCGAAATGTAAATTTGAACACAAAAGTTTATAACGTTTAGAATTATAAAGATATAAAGAATGTTTAAAATTCTGTGGGAATTATAAAATGTTACCTTCTGGCAGCAACAGAATAGAAAAAAACAGATAACAAGACTTGTTAGCGTGGCGCGGTGCCACAGTGGTTAGCACTGCTGCGTCACAGTGCCAGTGACCTGGACTCGATTCCCGGCTTGGGTGACTATGAGGAGTCTGCACGTTCTCCCCCGTGTCTGCGTGGGTTTCCTCCGGGTGCTCCAGTTTCCTCCCACAGTCCGAAAGACGTGCTGGTTAGGTACATTAGCCGTGTTAAATTCTCAATCAGTGTAACCGATCAGACGCCAGAGTGCGGCAACTAAGGGATTTTCACAGTAACTTCATTGCAGTGTTAACGTAAGCCTACTGGTGACACTAATAAATAAACTTTAATACTTTGTTAACCTTGACTGGAGGGAATGAATCAGTTCCTGTTCAAGATGTCTCAACATTGAATGACTGATGTCAACCAATTATTGGTCAACACTCAGGCTACCCCAAGCTAAGAGATATCGTTTGAGAGAAAGAATTGTCTTAAAATTCAGACAATGTGTGTAACTCACTAAAAACTAAACCAGTTTCATTATTGACAAGTTATCGACCAATTGGCTAATTCCCAACAATTGGCTGAGCTGGGCTTTCTACATTTTGAAAGTATAAAAAAGGGGATTCAAGAAACCAATTTGGTTGAAGTTTTTAAAAGTTCATGGTTTTTTAAAGTTTATTTATTCGTGTCACACATTCACACTGCAATGAAGTTACTCTGAAAATCCCCCAGTCACCACACTCTGGCGCCTGTTAGGGTAAACTGAGGGAGAATTCAGCATGCTCAATGTACCTAACCAGCAAGTCCTTCGGTCTGTGGGAGAAAACCCACACAGACTGGGGGAGAATATGCAGACTCTGCACAGACAGTGACCCAAGCCGGGTCCCTGGCGCTGTGAGGCAGCAGTGCTAACCACTGTGCCCGACAGAGAGGTGTTGAAAGCTGTTGATTTTACAAGTTATCCATGTTTTTGGAGCGGTCACTTTTTGCCCTGGTCTGAGAAGGATGGAGAGAAGTTTGTTCAATTGTTTAAGTTAAGCTTTCTCCTTTTACTGGTAATAGATTCTTTGCTTTTTTCATCCTTCTCTCTTGTTAAATTTTTAATCATTAATAAACTTTCTGAATTCACCATTTAAAGCGTTCTTTCTTGCCATTTGGTTAAGTCACTGGAACCTGGTGTGATTTACGATTAGGGAGGTTATTGTAAACAAGTGAACCCTATAAATCTTCATTTAAATAAATCAAAGTTTTTACAAATGGAATGCTGTCCTTTATTACGAGGGAAATTGAACATAGGAAAGAGGATGTTATGCTTCAGTTATGATGTGGAGATGCTGACGTTGGACTGGGGTAAACACAGTAAGAAGTCTCAGAACACCAGGTTAAAGTCCAATAGGTTTATTTGGTAGCACAAGCCACTAGCTTTCAGAGCGCTGTCCTTTAATCAGGTGAATGGGAGTTCTGTTCACAAACAGGGCATATTAATCAAGACACAAACTCAATTTACAAAATAATGGTTGGAATGCGAGTCTTTACAGGTAATCAAGTCTTAAAGGTACAGACAATGTGAGTGGAGAGAGGGCCAAGCACAGGTTAAAGAGATGTGTATTGTCTCCAGCCAGGACAGTTAGTGAGATTTTGCAAGCCCAGGCAAGTCGTGGGGGTTACAGATAGTGTGACATGAACCCAAGATCCCGGTTGAGGTCATCCTCATGTGTGTGGAACTTGGCTATCAGTTTCTGCTCAGCGATTCTGCGTTGTTATGTGTCATGAAGGCCGCCTTGGAGAACGCTTACCCGAAGATCAGAGGCTGAATGCCCGTGACTGCTGAAGTGTTTCTCAACTTAAGGGTACACTCCTGCCTGGTGATTGTCGAGCGGTGTTCATTCATTCGTTGTCGTAGCGTCTGCATGGTCTCCCTAATGTATCTGCCTCGGGACAGGAGCGGTGCCAGAGGACTGGAGGACAACTGATATGGTACCACTAGTCAAGAAGAGAAGTAGGGAAAAAAACAACAAATTACTGGCCAGTGAGTCTAAATTCAGCAATAGGGAAACGATTGGAAAAAATTCTGGGGGACAGAATTAATTTCCACTTGGGGAGGTAAGGATTAATCAAGGATGGGCAGCATGGTTTTGGCAAAGAGAGATCATGCCTTACAAACCTGGTTGAATTTTTGAGGAGGTGACTCGGTGTGCAGATGAGGGGAGTTCAGTTGATGTCGTCAACATGGACTTCATTAAGGCTTTTGACATGGGAGGCTGACGAAGAAGGTAAAAGCCCATGGGATCCAGGGCAATTTGCCAAACTGGACTCAAAATTGTGTTTGTGACAGGATGCCTGTGTTTAGTGATGTTCCGCAGGGATTGGTGCTGGGTTGTTTGTTACTTGTAGTGTACGTTAATGATCTGGAGGTGAATATAGGAGGTATGATAAGTAAGTTTGCAGATGACACAAAAATTGATGATGTGCTAAAAACCGAGGAGCAAAGCCTTAGATGACAGGATGATATCGACAGGGTGGCACGGAGGCACTGCTGCCTCACAGTGCCCGGGACCCGAGTTTGATTCCCGGCTTGGGTCACCCTCTGTGTGGAGTCTGCACATTCTCCCCAAGTCTGCGTGGGTTTCCTCCGTGTGCTCCGGTTTCCTCCCACAGTCCAAAAGCCGTGTTGATTAGGTGCAGTGGTCATGCTAAATTCTCCCTCAGTGTACCCAAACAGGCGCTGGAGTGTGGCGACTCAGGGATTTTCACAGTAACTTCACTGCAGTGTTAATGTAAGCCTACTTGTGACACTGGTAAATAAACCTTAAAACTTTAGTTAAATGGGCAGAATAGTGGCAAGTGGAATTCGACCCTGAAAAGTTTAGTTAATTTTTGGAGGACGAGCAAGGTAACGGAATGCACAATGAATGGTCAGGTCCTAGGAAGTACAGAGGATCAGAGGGACCTTGGTGTGAATGTCCATAGATCTCTGAAGACAGTAGGACAGTTACATAAGGTGGTTCAGAAGGCACATGGAATACTTGCCTTTATTAACCGAGGCATTGAATATATGGCTGTAGAGATTCACATTCTAATCAGTATTCTGTAACTTGATTTTGTGCCTCTGTATGCCCTGTTTCCACTCCATCTGACGAAGGAGCAGCGTTCCAAAAGTTTATGGTATTTGCTACCAAATAAACCTGTTGGACTTTAACCTGGTGTTGTGAGACTTCTTACTGTGTTCACCCCAGTCCAACGCCGGCATCTCCACATCATGGCCCTGTTTGAGAGCAGATATCCACTCCATCTGACGAAGGAGCAGCACTCTGAAACTAATGGCATTGGCTACCAAATAAACCTGTTGTTGTTAAAACTCTTACTGTGTTCACCCAGTCCAACGCCGGCATCTCCACATCATTGAATATAAGGGCAGGGAGGTTATGATGGAGCTGTATAAAACACTGGATAGGCCACAGCTGGAGTACTGTGTGCAGTTCTGGTTGCCACACGAGAGGAAGGATGTAATTGCACTGGAGAAGGTGCAGAGGAAATTCCCCAGGGTGTTGGCTGGGCTGGAGTGTTTCAGCTATGAGGAGAGGCTGGATAGGCTGGCATTGCTTTTCTTGGAGCAGAGAAGGGTGAGGGGGACCTGATTGAGGTGTATAAAATTCTGAGGGGCACAGATAGGGGGCATAGGAAGGAACTTTTCTCTTTAGTCGAGGGGTCAATAACCAGGGACTTGGATTTAATTTCAGGAGCAGGAGGTTTATAGGAGAAGTGAGGAGAAATCTTTTGACCCAGAGGGTGGTGGGAATCTGGAACTCAGTGCCTGAAAGAATAGTAGAGGTGGGAACCTTCACAACATATAAGAAGAATTTAGTTCAGCTTTTGAAATGCCATGGCATACAAGGTTACGCACAAAGAATGGAAAATGGGATTGGAATAGAACGGTCCTTGATGGCCGGCACAAACCCGATGGGCCGAAGGGCCTCTTTCCATGCTGTAAAACTCTATGATCACCCACGTTGGCAGCAAGTTCAGTATCATCATCAGTCACAACCTCCCCTGTATCTTCACTAACTGAAACAATCCATTTAAAACATTTTTAGTCGAGGAATGTAGCCATATTTCTGTTAGGCCGGCATCCTGCATGGAGATTTCCAGCTGTGTGTGTCCAGGACAGGAAGCAGTGAGCATGGATCTGTCAATCAGCCTCAATCAGCACCTTCAGGAGAATTGGGAGGGTGAATATTAGATACAGCAGAGTGAGAATGGAGGGAGAGTGTGTGGGATGGAGATTCACAGCTTTTGGGGAATGAGAGAGGAAAGAATGTTCCATAGAAACTAGAATTGTTCTGAATTTCTATCCTGTAATGACACTGATCACTTTTGTAAACTCCTTTTACAGGATATTGGAAGGGGAGGATTTACAGACATAAATCTCAAACCTAATGTCACATCAACATCTGACATCCTCACTCAATTCATCGGGATCTGAATATATCGATCTTTGATTCTCAAAGGAGAAATGTTTCCCTGTTCTGTCTGCTTCAAAAACTTTAATCATTTGTGTGACTGGAAAAGCACCAAGGCACAGATACACCCGAGTGAGAGTGTTCCAATGCACTGAGAGTGGTAAGAGCTTTAACCAGTTACACTGCCTGAAAATACATCGCAGCATTCACAGCGGGGAGAGATTGTACCCGTGTTCTGTGTGAGATTTAACTGATTGTTTAACCTGGAGAGTCACAAGGATACCCACACCATGTAGAAAGCGTGGAAATGTGGGGACTGTGGGAAGGGATTCATATCCCCATCTCAGCTGCAAGCTCATCGACGCAGTCACACTGGAGAGAGACCATTCACTTGCTGTGTCTGTGGCAAGGGATTCAGTCAGTTATCGAATCTGCGGACACACCAGCGAGTTCACACTGGGGAGAGGCCTTTCACCTGCTCTCACTGTGGGGAGGGATTCACTTGGTTATCCAGCCTGCAGACACATCAGCAAGTTCATTCTGGCGAGAGACCGTTCACCTGCTCTCAGTGTGGGAAGAGATTCACTCAGACATCCCACTTGCAAACACACCAGCGAGTTCACACTGGGGAGAGACCGTTCACCTGCTCTGTGTGTGGGAAGGGATTCACTGACTTATCCAGCCTGCGAGGATACCAGCGAGTTCACACCGGGGAGAAACCATTCACCTCATCTCAGTGTGGGGAGGGATTCACTCAGTCATCCGCCCTGCGGAGACACCAGCGAGTTCACACTGGGGAGAGACCGTTCACCTGCTCTCAGTGTGGGAAGAGTTTCAGAGCTTCATCCACCTTGCTGAGACACCAACCAATTCACAAGTGATTCCAGGGGTTGGATTCTGCTGTCATTGTTTCTGCTCTCAATTACATCCAGGACTGCATTTAGTTCATTCTCACAGTTGGTCAATGGGGAGGGTCGGAGGGTTTCTTTCTGCTGGACTGGCTGGTCTCATGACTTTGCCTCCAGTGGCTGAGTCTTGTTGCGAATACCTGGTTTCAGAATTCACACGGATCACAGAGTGACAGAGTGTGAGGAAGTTCAGACATGTTCAGTCAGCATTTCTATTTGAAACTCCCCCAGATGCCAATCCAATTTCCTTTGCAATAGTTTGTTGTCTCCACTTCCTCCACGCTCGAGTTCCAGAACATTACCATTCACTGCATCAAAATATTCTTCCTCACATCCCCCCCTGCATCTCTGACCCAAAACCATAAATCTGTGTCTCCCTCGTCCTTGTCCCATCAGCTAATGGGAACAGCTTTCCTTTGTCCACCTTATCTCAACCTGTCAGAATTTTGTCCACCTCTATCAAATCTCCCTCAACCTCCTTTGCTCCAAGGAGAATCCCAGTCTGACATTGACAATAAGGAACAAACTAACAGAATATGTTAATACCTGAAATCAAATGGGAATGTTTAATTTCTGATTTAAAGATATTGTGAATATATTGTCCTAGACAATAAAGGAATTTGAACAACTCACCTTGGGTGTGGTTGAATAGAATATATCAATCTGGTATCCACCTTCATTCTGGTGAAAGTATGGAATGTGTAGCTGGAAAACCCTCCCTAACAGCACTGTGGGTGTACTTACACCTCAGGCATTGAAGCAGTTCAAGAAGGCAGTGTTGGGGTTGACCATGGCCGAGGCAGCTACATACAGCCACATATTCTGTTATAATTGAAGGACTGCAGATTGAATGTGAGGTATTATGGGACTGGACTATCTTGACCACATTCCTGTGACTGCTCAGTTTCTGCAATCACGGACCATTAAAACTGCTTAGCAGGGCCCTGATAGAGGACATGGTGAAAATATTTTCTCAGAATGAGTTAGAACTAAACTTATTCCAGAACACCGGCTGGTGTTCAGCAGCTGATATACCCGAATTTGTAAAAAGAGGGTCTGACCAATCAACAAACCATGGTAGGTAGTCGATTAAGAAGTGAAGAAGCGTTCTCAGGCATTGTTTAAATTATTTTATCATAAATTTGTGATAAGAACTGTGAGGGACTTGTGACCCGATAGTCGGTGAAGTGACGGTATACTCCAAGTAGCACTGGACTGAAAAGTAGACCTCTGAGAGTAGATTCTAATGGTTATAATCCTCCCCAAGCATGTTCAGTGAAAAATCAGAGCTCAAGTGGGGACTGGACAGGTCTCTTACCTGCCATTTGGAAACTAAGAACAAGAAACATATCAATAAAATAATTAGAGAATAGAGCCAACGTTTCGAGTCTGAATGACACTTCGTAAGAGCTCTTATGAAGAGACATCTGGACTCAAAATATTGGCTCTATTCTCTCTCCACAGATGCTGTCAGACCCGCTGAGATTTTCCAGCATTTTCTGGGTTTTTTTCAGATTCCAGCATCCACAGTATTTCACTTTTATGATAAAATGATTCGGTCTGATTGGAATCCCCACGACCCTCCCGCATTGTTCTGACTCTACCAGCTGGGCTGTGGAATTAGTTGGATAGATCTTCCAGAGAGCCAGCAGAGACATAATGGGCCAAATGGTTTCTATTTATGCTGTTTCATTCTCTAAAAGAGTGAATATTCAGTATCAGGGACAGAGAGAAGAACCAGTGACTGCGATTGAACCCAGCCAGAATCAGCACCATAAAGGGAGGAGTGAGAGGGAAACGATGTAAAAGCTTTGAAGTTATTGCATGGTCCTGCAGCAGAACTTTGAGAAATGGAGCACAGCAGATCACCAATTCTCAATATTTCATTAATTTACCTCAAATGCTAACAATGTTATTTTGAATTAACTGTATGAGGTTTCAATGGCGGTTATTACCCAGCATTCGCTGCGGGTGTGAAAGTGCCCTATTCATCCACAGGAGCCCAGTGCGCAGGCGCAGCGCTGTATCTGGCGCAGTGTCACTTTGCTCGGAGCCCTGCGGGAGACACTTTTTTCAACGGGTAAGAATCGGTGGGGCGCAAGGAGGAATGGAACCGGGAGCCGGGGTGGGGAGGGAACAGAGGTTTCATAAACATCTGCTGCAGGCCGCAAGGCCTGAATTAGAGCCTTCCGGTCCCGGGTTTGCAGCTCCGGGGATTTTATCCGGGATCAGGCCCAGTGCCGCAGCCGCCATTTTTGTTCAGCGGGGAGCAGAGCGCATGCGCGATCAGTGGGCGGAGCTTCAGGATTTGGGTGACCAGGAGAGACAATGTTTGAGTCATTGACTGACAGGCCGGGTTCATGGATGCTGCCTTTCCCGGGGGAAGGTGCTGCAGGGGGAATGTGCGGCCATTCGAATAACAGAATAAAAACATGATCAAAATTAGGAGCAGGAGGGGGCATCTAGACCCATCGAGGCTGCTCTGCCATTCAGTAAAGACATGGCTTAACTCAATTTTCCTCCAGCCCCAACCTCTCTATCTCATCACTCCCTGGTCGGTAAAATTGTATATAACACAGCTTTGAATATACTCAATGAGCCGGCCTCTACTGTTCAATGAGGGAGAGAATTTCACAGCTTACTGAACCTCTGAGAGAAGCAATTTCTCCTCATCTCTGTCTTAGATCATTATTTTTAAGTTGTTCTCGCAGTTCCAGATTCCCTGTTGAGGGGTAAACCCTTTCAGCGTTGACTCTGTCAAGCACCTTCAGAATCTCATATGTTTCAGTAAGATCACATCTCATTTATTTAAAATCCAATGAGCATAGATGTACCCTGCCTAACCTTTCCTCATAAAACAGACCCCTTCATGCCCAAAATCAGCGAGTGAACATTGTCTGAATTGCTTCCAATGTAAGTATATTCCATCTTAAGTAATCTTATGCTAGAAAACAGGAGGGGAGAATGTTATGGATTTATATTCGGGACTGACAAATGACTGTTGGGGGTGACACAGTGGTTAGCACTTCTGTCTCATAGCGCCAGAGACACGGTTCAATTCCAGCCTCGGGTGATTGTCTGTATGGAGTTTACACATTCTCCCTCTGTCCATGTGGGTTTCCTCTGGGTGCTCTGGTTTCCTCCCACACTCCAAAGATGTGCAGGTTAGGTTGATCGACAGTGCTAAATTGTGTCTTTGTGTCCCAAGATGAGGGGGAAGGAAAGGGGAGGATTAGTGATGTACGTACATCAGGTTACAGGGATAGGGTCTGAGTAAAGGTGCTCTGTTAGAAACTTGGTGCAGACTAAATGGCCTAAAAGGCCTCCTTCTGCACTGCAGAGATTCTGTGATTTTGGAATCTCCTTGGTTAGAAGAGGATTTTCAAGCAATCTCAAACCCCCAAAAAATGTTATCTCTTAATTTCAAGCCACAATTAACATGACTCTTGTAATCTCCTTTTGCAGGGAGTTAGAATATTTGAAGATTGCAATTTTTCTCTGATTCCAGTGCTTCTGACATCTTTCCAGCCGCAGGTTTTAAATTAGAAAACAGTGAAATTGTTTCAGAAGTGAGTATTATTGAACATTTACCTATAATTTTGAGTTTTTGTGCTGTGCTCTGTTATCTGTGCTCTGGTTCCACGTCTCTGGGGCTGGTGTGACTCCGTTACTGTGGATCTGAATCCATGTCCATCCATTGCTTTGTTTCACCTCTGCCCTCCCTGATCACCTCTCTGTCATTGTCAGTTCAGAGAAGGATCTGCAGGCTGATACCTGGGATGAAGGCGTTGTTTTGTGAGATAAGTTTGGGCCTGTACTGACTGGAGTTTAGAGGTGATCATAGTATTGACATCAGATTGTGAGGTAGTGATTAGTATAGATGAAGAGAGGATGTTTCCAATGTTGGGGATTCTAGAATTAGTCGGCAGATTGTCAAAATAAAGGGTCCCCCATTTCAGATGGCGATGAGGAGAAATGTCTTCCCTCAGAGGGCCGTTAGTCTTTGCAATTCTCTTCCCCAGAGAGCAGTGAAGGCTGCATCATTAAATATACTCAAAACACAGAGATTTTTGATTGAAAAGGGAGTCAAGGGTGACAGGAAGAAAAGTGGAGTTAAGATTACATCAAATCAGCCATGATCTTGATGGGGAGACGATGGCCTTGTGGTATTATTGCTGGACTATTAATCAGAAACTCAGCTAATGTTCTGGGGACCCGGGTTTGAATCCTGCCATAGAATCATAGTAATCCTACAGTACAGAGGGAGGCCATTCAGCCCATCGAGTCTGCACCAACAACAATCCCACCCCATAGCAGCTGGTGGAATTTGAATTCAATAAAAAATATCTGGAATTAAGAAATTACTGATGACCATGAAACCCTTTCGATTGTCGGAAAAACCTATCTGGTTCACTCATGTCCTTCAGGGAATGAAATCTGCCATCCTTAATTGGTCTGGCCTACATGTGACTCCAAAGCCACAACAATGTGGTTGACTCTCAACTGCCCTCCAAGGGCTACTGGGGATGGGTAATAAATGCTGGCCAGCCAGCAACATCCATGTCCCATGAATGAATAAAAAAAATTCAATTGAACAGCTTGGTGGGCTGAATTTCTAACTATTTCTTATGATCTGTCAGGAACATGAAATGGTGAGTGTCGATCAGCATTAATTAGCACCTTCAGGAGAATTGGGTAGTTTATATTATAGAACTCATAGAGACCCTACAGTGCAGAAGGAGGCCATTCGGCCCATCGAGTCTGCACCGACCACAATCCCACCCAGGCCCTACCCCCACATATTTACCCGCTAATCCACGCATCTCAGAACTCTAAGGGGCAATTTTTAACCTGGCCAATCAACCTAACCCGCACATCTTTGGACTGTGGGAGGAAACCGGAGCACCCGGAGGAAACCCACGCAGACACGAGGAGAATGTGCAAACTCCACACAGGCAGTGACCCAAGCCGGGAATCGAACCCAGGTCCCTGGAGCTGTGAAGCAGCAGTGCTAACCACTGTGCTACTGTGCCGCCCCTAAAGTTTAAAGTTTATTTATTAGTCACAAGTAAGGCTTATATTAACACTGCAATTTCTCTTAAAGACATTGACATCCTTTGCTCCCCCAGCTTGACACATTGATTTCTGGCTAAAAAGTCCCTTTCCTAATGTTCACAATTAAAGGGCTGGTTTCCTGAGGAGATGGCTGACATTTAAAAGAACAATAAATTAATATAGGACAGAGATATGCTTAGTGTTGTTATATTGTAGATTTGATATATTATTTATGGTTCTGTAACAAAGTACATTTATTATTATTTCTCGTTTTGTAATCTAACACTGAAGCTATGTTATATATTTTCATTCATCGAGTCATTACAGTGCAGGAGGAGTCCATTCAGTAACTCGAATCCATGCTGACTCTCTGTAGAACAATCCAGTCAGTCCCATTCCCTTTCTATATTCCCTTTCCCCTGCAACTTTATTTCCTTCATGCGCCCATCTAATTTCTGAAATATATTAAAGGGGACAGTAAACTAATATCGGACAGAGACGTGTCTGATGTTTTTTTAATTCATCCTTGGGACACGGGCATTGCCGGCTGGGCCAGCATTTATTGCCCATCCCTAATTCCCCTTGAACTGAATGGCTCGCTCGGCCATTTCGGAGGATGGTTGAGAGTCAACCACATTGCTGTGGCTCTGGAGTCACATGTAGGCCAGACTGGGTAAGGACGGCAGATTTCCTTCCCTAAAGCACATTAATGAACCAGATGGGTTTTTTGGTCAATCGACAATTGTTTCATGGTCATCAGTAGATTCTTAGTTCTAGATTTTGTTTTTAAATTCAAGTTCCACCATCTGCCGTGGCAGGATTCGAACCTGGGTCCCCAGAACATCAGCTAAATTTCTGGATTAATAGTCTAGCGATAATACCACGAGGCTATCAGCTCCCCTGTTATATGGTACAGATTAGATATATTATTTATAGCTCTGTAATAAAATACACTTATTATATCTGGCTGTGTAATTTTGGACTACAGCTGTATTATATATTTCCAACAATCTCTTCCCTCAGAGAATTGTTAGTATCAAGATTTCTCTTCCATAGGGACCAGTGGAGGGATTGAATATATTCAAGGATGAGTTAGACAGTGTTTGAATGACAAGGGAGTCAATAATTATTGGGAACAGGCTGGAAAATGGAGAGAAAGCTCAGGTGAGGAAGGATTTCTTCACTCAAGGATGTGGTGATGTTTTGGATTCTCTACCACAGAGGACTATAGAGCCTCAGTCATCAAAAATTTTCAAGAGAGGGATTGATAGGTTTCTAGATATTGAAGATATCGATGGATGTGGGGGACAGTGTGGGGAAAATAATGCAGAGGTAGATCAACCAATAATCTGAATGAATGGTTGAGCAGACTCGATGGGCCGAATGCTGACTGCAGCTCCTATTTGTTCTGATTTCTGTGCTGGACAGGAAGCAGTGAGCATGGATCTGTCAATCAGCCTCAATCAGCACCTTCAGGAGAATTGGGAGGGTGAATATTAGATACAGCAGAGTGAGAATGGAGGGAGAGTGTGTGGGATGGAGGTTCACAGCTTTTGGGGAATGGGAGAGGAAAGAATGTTCATTAGAATCATAGAATTGCTGCATCTTATCAACCGTCCCTGAGCTTTCACAATGAATCCCACTTCTGAGGACACCCTTATCTCTGACTTGTCCGTACTGCTGGCAGTCTCACAAAGCAGCTGCCTGTGTGCTGATACGGGAGGCCCTGCTCGGCTAGTTTAATGCTTCATGACTGTGTCTCTAATGAATGCTCCATAGAAACTAGAAATGTAGATTTAAATTTGGATCGTATTCTGAATTGCGATGTTTTTTCTAAATTGGCTTACAGGATATTAGACAAGGAGAAATCAGACAGAAATCTCCAACATCACATCGAGATCTGACAGAGTGACTCGACTTCTTGGGACCTGAATATCATCGGCCTTTGAATCTAGCAGGAGAAATGTTTGTTTGGCCTCTTGGCTTCAAAGGATTGTAAACATCGCTGTGACTAGAAATGCAGTGAGATACACACACCCGAGTGAGAGTGTTCCAGTGCACTGAGTGTGGAAAGAGCTTTAACCAGTTACACAGCCTGAAAATACATTGCAGCATTCACAGCGGGGAGAGACTGTACCCGTGTTCTGTGTGAGATTTAACTGATTGTTTAACCTGGAGAGTCACAAGGACACCCGCACCATGGAGAAACCATGGAAATGTGGGGACTGTGGAAAGGGATTCAGATACCCATCTGCACTGGAAATTCATCAACGCAGTCACACTGGGGAGAGACCATTCACCTGCTCTGTGTGTGGGAAGGGATTCAGTCAGTTATCCAGCCTGCAGACACACAATCTCGCTCACACCAATGAGAGACCGTTTAAATGCTCTGACTGTGGGAGCGGATTCAAAAGCTCTCAGGTACTGATGATGCACCAGCGCATTCACACTGAGGAGAGACCGTTCAGCTGCTCTCACTGCTCAAAGAGGTTTAGAACATCATACAACCTGCGGAAACACCAGCGAGTTCACACCGGGGAGAGACCATTCATCTGCTCTGTGTGTGGGAAGGGATTCATTCAGTCATCCAGCCTGCGGGAACACAATCTCACTCATACCAATGAGAGACCCTTTAAGTGCTGTGACTGTGGAAGTGGTTTTAAAAGCTCTCAGGATCTGGTGTCCCACCAGCGCATTCACACTGAGGAGAGACCGTTCAGCTGCTCTCACTGCACAAAGTGGTTTAGAAAAGCATACAACCTGCGGATACACCAGCGAGTTCACAACGGGGAGAAACCGTTCACCTGCTCCAATTGTGGGAAAGGATTCAATCAGTCTTCCAACTTGCTGAAACACCAGCGAGTTCACACTGGGGAGAGACTGTTCACCTGTTCCAATTGTGGGAAGGGATTCACTCAGTCATCCCATCTGCTGACGCACCAGCGCGTTCACACTGGGGAGAGGCCGTTCACCTGCTCTGTGTGTGGGAAGAGATTCACTCATTCATCGAACCTGCGCAGGCACAATCTCACTCACACCAAAGAGAGACCGTTTTAAATGTTCTGTGGGAGCGGATTCAAAAGCTCTGGAGAACTGGTGTCCCACCAGCGAGTTCACACTGGGGAGAGACCGTTCACCTGCTCTGTGTGTGGGAAAGGATTCACTCAGTCATCCAGCCTGCAGAAACACAAAGGCACTCACTCCAAGGAGACTCCCTTTAAATGCTCTGCCTGAGAGGCCGGCTTCAGAAGCTCTCAGGAACTGATGATCCCCGAGCACATTCACACCGGGGAGAGGCCGTTCAGCTGCTCTCACTGTTCAAGGAGGTTTAGAATATCATCAACACTGCTGAAACACCAGTGAGTTCACACCGGGGAGAAACCATTCACCTGCTCGGTGTGTGCGAAAGGATTTACTCGGTTATCCAGCCTGCCCAGACACAACATCATCACACCCAGGAGAGACCCTTTAAATGTGGGCGTGGCTTCAAAAGCTCTCGGGAACGAATGTCCCACCAGTGAGTTCACACCAGGCAGAGGCTGGTCACCTGCTCTGACTGGGAAGGGATTCACTCAGTCAGCAAACTTGGTGAAACACCAGTGAGTTCACAAGTGATGACAGTTCTGGGATTATTCTTGTGAATCTTTCTTGCCCCTTCTCCAGTGTCTCTATTTCCTTTTTCTAAATGGAGATCACAAATAGAACGTAGAACAGCATAGCACAGGAACAGACCCTTCAGCCCACCATGTTGTGTCGAACATGATGCCAAATTAAACTATTTCTTTCTGCCTGCCCTTAGTCCATATTCCTCTATTCCTTGCATATTCATGTGCTTATTTAAAACCCCCTTAATCGCCCCTATCGTATCTGCCTCCACCACCACTCCTAGCAGCGTGTTCCAGACACTTACCACTCTCTGTAAAAAAAACTTGCCCCTCACATCTCCTTTGAACTTTCTTGAATCCCAAGATCCCTCTGTACATTAACTGGATACTTATCCTTAATATTTGATCTTCCAAAGTGCAGCACCTCTCACTTGTCTGGATTAAAATCCATCTGCCATTTCTCCGCTCTATCTGCAGCTGATCTACATCCCACTGTATCCTTTGACAACCTTCTACACTATCTACAACTCCATCTAGTTTTGTGTCGTCTGCAAGCTTACTAACCCACCCATCCACGTTTTCATCCAAGTCATTGATATATATCACAAACAGCGCAGGTCCCAGTACAGATCCCTGCAGAACACCACTAGTCACGGACCTCTAGCCAGAAAAACACCCTCCATCACTACTCTCTGACTTCTATGGGCAAGTCAATTCTGAATCCAAGCGGCCAAGTCACCGTGAATCCCATGCATCTTAATCTTCTGGATGAGCCGACCATGAGGGACCTTGTCGAAAGCCTCACTAAAATCCATGTTCACAACATCCACTGCTCTACCCTCATCGATCACCTTCATCACCTCCTCGATAAAATCGATCAAGTCAGTAAGATGTTGACGGTGCTCCCACTGCAGTCCTGTGATGAAAATATAGACTGGTTGGTGAAATGTAGATAACAGGTAGAATTGATATCGAATGAGGACTTTATACTTTAGAATTGAATACAGGGCTCATTGTTACTAACGGGGAAAGAAGGGTTAAAACCCTTACCCAGAACCCTTTTCACACACACGTGGACATCTCTGAATCTGACGCACACCAAATGGAACGTTACACAAGGGGCTGGAATTCACTGGAATTTCTCAACAACCTTTCAATAGAAATGTCCTGGTACCGACTGTGACAAAGGACACAACAGACAGCAAGAACCAGGAGGAACCTTTAACCCAGAGAATGTTAATAACCTTGTTCAGGACACCGGTGCCAGGCACAGGAGGATCCCAGGAAAAACGGAACATTTAATTTCTGTCTGTTTCACAATTCTAAATAACTAATTCTTTAACATAGGAATGTTTAAAAACAGCATTGTGATATTCCAAGGTCAGTGTGTCTGGGAAAGGGGCACAGTGATGTGTTTTTATTTTAAACAGGAGGATCCATTGAAAAGCAGCTCTGGACGATACGAGCACCTCCTGACCTACTTTCAATTCATTTCAAATCACCCATCACTTTCCGTGGAATATTCTTTATTCTTTCCTGGGATGTGGACACTGCTGGCAAAGCCCCAGCGCACGTTGCTCATCTCCTAATTGCCCTTGAACGGAGTGACTTGCTCAGCCATTTCAGAGGGACAGTTAAGAGTCACCCACATCGCTGTGTGGGTCTGGATTCACATGTCGGCCAGACCGGGTAAGGATGGCAGATTTCCCTCCCTAATAGGGGGTATTAATCGGGTGAACTGGACGGGTTTTTACAACAGTCGATAGTTTCATGGTCACCGTTACTGAGACTAACTTTATATAATTCCAGATTGATTCACTGAATTCAAATCCCACCAGCTGCCTGTCCCCAGATCCTTTGCTGGGTTTCTGCATTACTCGGCCAGAGACATTCCCACTATCCCAACACCTCCCCCTGAATGGAATATTCCACACAACCCCTTAGTTAAACAGGAAGGAGAAAAGAGAGAGGCTTTGACCTTTGGCTGACCTCATCACCACCTACAGAAACCTTAAAGCTGACCATTCTGTAAAAGTTTATAAACTTTATTTTTATAAAACACAGAGTAAGAAACAGGTGAAAAGTAACGATGGACATTCTGACTGACATCAGAAACATTGATTGACCGGATAAACACTCACTACATCACAGAGCGATCCTCAACCATTAAAGAATTGACCCACAATAAGGAATGAGAGAGCCTTATAAAAAGGGGCAGGAGTTTACACAGAGGGGTGACACCCACAGCTGCTCAGGATGATGGAATTCAGTTCAGGAAGGGGATAAAGTGAGAAGCTTTTGTGATTCAAGACAGAAGTATTGAACAATCTGGAATCAGTGCTTCTCGAGCTTGCTGACTCGCCGAACACTTCAATTAATCTCATCATAAAAACCCCCAGTGTAAATAACATGGATTTAACTCACAAATGTTGAAACGTTGGCTTAGAGACACAAGTTTCGACTTCCCTTTCTGTCTCTATTGCTCGTGTCAATGACAGCCAGGCGACGGAGCTGAGGGCTGAATTTAGCTGAGAATAACGGGGCCTGCGCCCCAGTTGGGAAACTGCACTGTTAGAGAGATGGGAAGGTACTGGAGTGGGAAATGGGCCTCCAACCAATCAGGACATGGGAGGGGGTGACCGAGGCTGATGGTGGGGTGACCCCCGGGGTTCAGTGTCCCTGTGTCCAAAGCGGGGAGTCACAGGAACAGGGTACAGAGGAGCTGAAGAGAAACCATTTGTGTCCAGAACATTGTGAACATCCTTTTACTCTGGTTGTCTTTGATCCTCAAGTCATTTTCTGTTTGTTTTAACCATGTTCTGTTTCATTAATAAACTTTTATCAGTAAAAATATTTGATTTTTCTGGACATTTCCTGCAGAGATTGATGCACTTTAGGGAAAGTGGGTGAGGGGTTGGCAGGCTCTTTAACATGCTGGGCTTTCAAGAGAGCTGTTAAACATGCTCTCTCTCTGACCCCTCACTCAACTTCACTCCGTTATTTTCCAGTTCTGTTCTGGTCCCGCCTGGGGTAACGTCTACTCGATCTTTTCTTCTCCTGAAGGAGCACCGTGAGTTCTAGGTTACTCGTACATAAGGACAGATGCTTCAAGCAACAGATCAAGCATGGATGTAAAAGATTCTCCAGCTCTCTCTTTACCCCTATCCAAGTTGTGGACAGTTCTTACTCTGTGTTATTTCCCCCAAGCCCTTAATTGTCCCAATCTAGAATATTATCCATTTTACTGTAATTTTCCTCACTTTCTGTCCCTGTGCAGTGTGTTTAATTGGATCCTGATTGTTTTGAACTCAGTTTCTCTCTGGAGTGTGTGTCAATGCCTTGATGATGTCACAATGTTGTCTCAATCCCCTGGCCACATTAACCATTTCATCTCCTGCTGTGTCTCAAGTAGCTGTGTGTGTTTGGGACCCGCTCTTCACTCCATCTCACCATGAATTTAGGCTTGTTATTTTTCACATGTAACAAATCACATCTGTACACTCACTCCGGTATCCCAAAATCATGTCACACATTCTTAACTCTTAGATGTGCTGACGAAAAGATCAAAGTGAGTGTCTGTCTTTCTTATCTCCCCGTTATTGTCTGATATTTCAGGCAATGACCGGGCTTTCAAATGTGGATTTCTTTAAAACAAAGTTCATGGATGGCGGAGTGTGTCGCAGACCAAGTATTATGCTGGCCTTCACTGATTTACAACTCCACTAATACAAAGTACAATATGGCGGCACGGTGGCGCAGTGGTTAGCACTGCTGCCTCACAGCACCAGGGATCCAGGTTTGATTCCTGGCTTGGGTTACTGTCTGTGTGGAGTTTGCACATTCTCCCCGTGTCTGCATGAGTTTCCTCCGGATGCTCCGGTTTCCTCCTGCAGTCCAAAGCTGTGTGGGTTAGGTTGATTGGCTGTGCTAAATTGACCCTAGTTTCTGGGGGATTAGCAGGGTAAATATGTGGGGTTACGGATATAGGCTGGGATTGTTGTCAGTGCAGGCTTGATGGGCCAAATGGCCTCCTTCTGTGCTATCGGGATTCTATTCTATGAATATAATGAAGCAATATAATGGGCATCTTGTTGATTTTCAGCCTGGGCTAATACAGTGACCTGGAGTTTTATGACCCTTTTGGAATTGTTGGGTGGAGCCTGATTGAAAGGTCAGTGCTCTCTTTGGACATTTTTTTTAAACAGGAGAAAGATTTTAGTTTTCTTTCGTAACAAGCTCTTTGGACTGCAGACTGGGAAGTCAAAGTTTGAATTCAACATTTAAAGGACTAATTCACAACAGGTGTTAAAAAGCTGCCAAATCCAGCATCATGTGAGCATACCTGCTTTCTGGGCAAAGCCTAGAACGGGGTGTATGTTTGAAGGGATTATTTGATTTGCAACTGTATACTTAGCTGTACTGGTTGATACAAGATCATGGTTGCTTTTTATTGCAATTGGTAAAAGTTATGCTAATTTTTCTTCTTATACTTTAACTGTGTTCTTAAATACACTTTGTTTGATAAAAGCTTCCTAGTGGCTCACTTGAATCGTACCTGGAGTGAAATATTTATGCTCACCCATGCCAAAATCAAAGTGCAAAACTTCTGGCTCCGCTGACTTTGTAAAACACTTTGGAGTTTCTGACCTGGGTCATAACACGTTTAACCACGCTCAAGGTGAGTTATTCAAATTCCTTTATTGTCCAGGACAATATCTTCACAGTATCTTTAAAACAGAAATTAAACATTCCCATTTGATTTCAGGTATTAACATATTCTGTTAGTTTGTTCTTTATTGTCGATGTCAGGCTGAGGTTGTTCCCCTTGGAGCAAAAGAGGTTGAGGGGAGATTTGATAGAGGTGGACAAGATTCTGACAGGTTTAGATAAGGTGGACAAAGAAAAGCTGTTCCTATTAGCTGATGGGACAAGGACGAGGGGGGACACAGATTTAAGGTTTTGGGTCAGAGATGCGGTGGGGGGATATGAGGAAAAATATTTTGATGCAGCGAATGGTAATGACCTGGAACTCGCTGCCTACGAGGGTGGAGGAAGTGGAGACAATAAACAATTACAAAGGAAATTGGATGGGCATTTGGGGCGTTTCAAACAGAAATGCTGACTAAATATCTCTGAACTTCCTCACACCCTGTCACTCTGTGATCCTTGTGAAATTTAAAACAAGGTATTCACAACAAGACTCAAAGAGCATCAGCCCACTGGAGGCAAAGTCGTGAGACCGGCCAGTCCAGCAGAAAGAAACCCTCCGACCCTCCCCATTGACCAACTGTGAGAATGAACAAAATGCAGTCCTGGGTGTAATTGAGAGCAGAAACAATAACAGCAGAATTTAATCCCCATATTCACTTGTGAACTTGTTGGTGTTTCAGCAGGGTGGATGAATCACAGAATCCCTTCCCACACTGAGAGCAGATGAACAATCTCTCCCCGGTGTGAACTCGCTGGTGTGATTGCAGGGTGGATAACCGAGTGAATCTCTTCCCACACACGGGGCAGGTGAACGGCCTCTCTCCAGAGTGAACTCGCTGGTGTCTCCGCAGATTAGATAACTGAGTGAATCCCTTTCCACACTGAGAGCAGGTGAATGGCTTCTCCCCAGTGTGAACTCGCTGGTGTGTCTGCAGGTTTGATAAATGAATGAATCCCTTCCCACACTGAAAGCAACTGTATGGCCTCTCCCCAGTGTGATTGCGCTGGTGTGTCTGCAGGCTGTACAATTGAGTGAATCCCTTCCCACACTGAGAGCAGGTGAATGGTCTCTCCCCAGTGTGAACTCGCTGGTGTGCCCGCAGCTGAGATAACTGAGTGAATCTTTTCCCACATGCAGAGCAGCCGAATGGCCTCTCTCCTGTGTGAACTCGCTGGTGTTTCTGTAGGTTGGATGACTTACTGAATCCCTTCCCACACTGAGAGCAGGTGAATGGCCTCTCCCCAGTGTGAACTCGCTGGTGTGTCTGCAGGCTTGATATCTGAGTAAATCCCTTCCCACACTGACAGCAGGTGAATGCACTCTCACCAGTGTGAACTTGCTGGTGTCTCTGCAGAGTGGATGAATCAATGAATCCCTTCCCACACACCCAGCAGGTGAACGGCCTCTCCCCAGTGTGGCTGTGCCGATGAGCTTCCAGTAGAGAGGGCGCTTTGTATCTCTTCCCACAGTCCTCACATTTCCATGGTTTTTCCATATTTTCAGTCTCCTTGTATCATTTGAAACCTTGTCCACACAGAGAACACGGTATGGTCTCTCCCTGCTGTGAATGCTGCGATGTATTTTCAGGCTGTGTAACTGGTTAAAGCTCTTTCCACACTCAATGCACTGGAACACTCTCACTCAGGTGTGTGTTTGTGTCCCGGTGTTTTTCCAGTCACACTGCTGCTTAAAATCTTGCAGTCAAACATTTCTCCTTCCCATTCAGAGGCTGAGGATATTTAGTTTCCAAGGAATCGAGTGACTCTGTCAGATCGAGATGTGATCGTTAAGATTTATCGGTGTGATTCCTCTTCTAATATCCTGTAAAAACAATTTACAAAATTCATCACAGTCAGTACAGGATAGAAATTCAGAACAGACAATTCTAGTTTCTGTGGAACATTCTTTCCACTCTCATTCCCCAAAAGCTGTAAATCTCCATTCCACACACTCTCCCTCCATTCTCACTCTGCTGTATCTAATATTCACCCTCCCAATTCTCCTGAAGGTGCTGATTGAGGCTGATTGACAGATCCATGCTCACTGCTTCCTGTCCTGGACACACACAGCTGAAAATCTCCATGCAGACTGCCAGTCTAACAGAAATATAGCGACATTCTCGACTAAAAATGTTTCAAATGGATTGATTCAGTTAGTGAAGATACAGGGGGGTTGTGACTGATGATATTGAACTTGCTGCCAACGTGGGTGATCATAGAGTTTTACAGCATGGAAAGAGGCCCTTCGGCCCATGGTGTTTGTGCCGGCCATCAAGCACCGTTCTATTCTAATCCCATTTTCCACACTTGGTGCGTAACCTTACGTGCTATGGCATTTCAAGAGCTTACCTAAATTCTTCTTAAATGTTATGATGATTCCCACCTCTACCACCCTTTCATGCAGTGAGTTCCAGATTCCCACCACCATCTGAGTGAAAAAGCTTTCCCTCACATCTTCTATAATCCTCCTGCCCCTGAACTTAAATCCAGGCTCCTGGTTATTGACCTCTCTACTAAAGAGAAAAGTTCCTTTCTATCCCCCCTATCTGTGCCCCTCAGAATTTTATACATCTCAATGTTAGGCTGGATAACTTGGGGTTGTTCTCCTTGGAGCAAAGTAGATTGATTGAGGTGTACAAGGGTACATGGAGGTGTCAAAGTTTTCATGCTCTGTTTACACGTGTACAAGCTCTGACTATGGGTTATCCAGTCTCAAAACGTTGGTTCTATTCTCTCTCCACGGATGATGTCAGATCTGCTGAGATTTTCCAGCATTTATTGTTTTTATTTCCCTTTCTATTTCCTTCTCTGTCACCGCTCTGCCTCATCAATAAGACATTGGGACTCAGAGGGTTGATGCAGTTTGATGGACAAGTTGTCTCCATTCTGAACACTGGGGAACAAGCGCCTCCCGCTGATTGACAATATTGCCCTCTACAGACATGTCGGCCGCACATGCGCACTGCTGCATATTGCCCCAATAAAGATGGCGAACGTTAACCCGAAACGAACATGAGGAGCTTCAGCCCTGCTCGGTACAAACTGGGTCCGGGAGGCTCTCTTCCGCATTTTGCGACTCTCACAACATGCTTACACAGCGTTTCCACCCACCTGGACGATCCATTGCTTTCTCCGTACCGCCAATCACCTCGAACAGATTTCCGGCCCAAAATAAATGTTTTCCATCGCCATTACTCACACTCGAGTCAAAGCTGGCCCCGCCCCTCGTTCGCTCCTATTGGTTGGAGGACCGACCGCTCCAGATCGGTCCTCCAGCACTGCCCCCTCTTCCCATTGGTCCGCGCTGCCGTCAATCAGCCGGACATTGTGACGGTGACTTGCTGTTTGTCCAATAATAATAGTGAGAGAGTCTCAGTGTAACAATGACACACACAGGCTCCAATACAATCAGAGTGGGGATGGAGCACAGAGACAACACAGCAAAGCACTGACTTACTCTGAGTGTAACAAATACAATGTTTGTTCAAATAATAAGTCATGTTGCAGTATGTTAGTGAACACAGCATTAGATCCAATGTAATGATAATACAGTCAGTATCTAGTGCACCAGAACCAAAGTTTCGGCTTCATTTGATAGTGTGAGTGAGTCATGGTCTATTGATATAATGTATTTAAATTCCGGTGTGTGTTACTCTGCCCCACTGTCATTATCAGACAATAACCTATCTGTTATTCCAATTCTGCTGTATTTTACAACTGCAGCTCCTGGGGCTGATTGGAGTCTGGTATAAAAATCACAAAGGTCGGTTTCAGTGTCTCTGAGGTCATTTTAACTGCAGATAATCTGACATTAAGGGAGACAAGAGGCCCAACAAACATTTGATTAAAATAGGAGGACAAAGTGTAAGGGAACAATGATATTTTAAGGTGTCTGTGTTATAGTGAGTGTCACTGGGAGGTGAGTGATAAAATACAAGTGGAAACATCATGACAGAGACACATGTGACTGACTCGGCCTGACTGAGAGCTGTTATACTCGAGGCGAGAATAATGAGGACATGGGAAACTCCAGGGATTTCTGATATCTGAGGTGTGTCCGTTAGAGGAACTGAAAATAATCAGTTCCTCCTCATGGTTATCACCAGTTCGCAAGTTACACAGACACACAGGAAAGAGATCTGATGCTCATCAAACACAATATTTTAATCTTCTGTTTGAGACACATTATGACCGAAAAGATCAAACATTAAAACCTTAGGAGAGAAACATTCAGAATGTCACAAAGATGAGTGAACTGTCCAATTAATCCCATTCACCATAACTCTGCCAATTTACCTTCTGCAAGTATTTATCCAATTCCCTTTGAAAGCTATTATTAAACCTGCTTCTAGCACGTGTCAATTTGTGCATTCCAGATCATATCAAGTTATTGTGCAAAAAATTCTCCTTATCACCCCCTTCAGTTCTGTTGTCAATTATATTAAATCTCTGTGTCCTCTGCTTACAGACCCTCCTGCACCGAGGAAATTGATTCTCTCCATCGACAAACCCTCCTGCTCCTGGGAGATAATTTCTCTCCATTGACACTATCATAAATCATTTGTCATTTTAAACACCTCTATTAAATCTCCCCATCACATTCCCTAATCTAAGATGGATAACGCATGTTTTTCCTGCCCTGAAGAATTACATGGACTCAAAATGTTAACTCTCTGAACAGATGCCGCCGGACCTGCCGGGTTTTTCTGCTTTTCTCCCTGTTTTTCCCTCTATAATCAATCAGAAACTCTTCATGATTTTGAACATCTTGATCAAATAGGAACACACAGAGCCTGAGAGAGATACAGAGGAAAGGAGAGACAGAAAGACTGAGAGAAAAATTGAGAAAGATTTTAAAAAGCAGAAAGATGACGCAATCAAAGATAAAAGCTGAGAAACAGAGGAAACAAGCAATACAGAGAGAATGATATAGAATTTAAGGGAGCAGGCTATCAGTTCCCAGCTATGGGGAGCAGAGTCGGCATCTCCACATCAGAGCAGAGGGAACTCAGTGGGTGGCACGGTAGCACAGTGGTTAGCACTGCTGCTTCACAGCTCCAGGGACCTGAGCTCGATTCCTGGCTCGGGTCGCTGTCTGTGTGGAGTTTGCACACTCTCCTCGTGTCTGCGTAGGTTTCCTCCGGGTGCTCCTTCCTTCCTCCAAAGATGTGTGGGTTAGGCTGATTGGCCATGCTAAATTTGCCCCTTAGTGTTCTGAGATGTGTAGGTTAGAGGGATTAGCGGGTAAATATATGTAGGGATATGGGGGTAGGGCCTGGGTGGGATTGTGGTCGGTGCAGACTTGATGGGCCGAATGGCCTCCTCCTGCACTGTAGGGTTTCTATGATTTAGAAACTGATCCACAGACACAGCTGGCTATATCTGTGAATGGAAACTCTGAACAGAAATAACTGACTCATTTGTAAATGTCACCACAATGTGACCTGTGAGATTCTGCCCTGACTCTGTGGACAGATATAGGCCGCATTGACAGATGTTCTCAACAGATTGTTGTCCCTGGATTTATTTTCTGCTCAGAAGTGAGATGTGCGTTTTTGAACCGGCAGCAGAGAAACAGGAAGTTGTGTTACCTGAGAATGAAACAGCCGGCGTCAGTTTGATGTTATCACTGTGAACAGTCTTCCTGTCTGTGAGGGTGAACTCACTCTGACAGCATCAAGAACAACCACACAGATTGCTACTGGTCTCAGCATTACATTCAGCTCCATTCCTGTTTTAAACAATAAAGAAAGGAGATTATTTGGACTTTTAACAGATTCACTGAATTGGGAGATGGACTGAGGGTCATCACTGGGAGAAATGAGGAGGAATTAGAGAACAAATGAGTTTTCCCAAACAGGGTTATTAGAAAAGAGGAGATTTAAAGTGAGTCAGGGCCTGTCAGAGGAAGTGGGAGAGAGAAACAGAGAGGATTGAATCTCCATCAATTAGATGTTTTCTCAGACAGCGAAGAGAGATGAAGTCTGTTTGTGCTTTTTCAGAGAGAGGTAATGAGAGAGAGAAAACAATGAATAAGTTTAAGCATTATCTGAAATAGGAAGGTTAAATGAGTGAGTGTTTGAAAGAAAGATAGAGAGACATTAAGTGACGAACACAGTATCCGAGAGGAGAGAGGTTAAGTGAATGTGAGACAGGAGCGAGGTTAGAGTGTAAGGGAGGTGGAAGGTGAGGTAAGTGTGAGTGAATGCCTGGAGAGAGAGAGAGAGACATTCAGTGAGTGTTAGAGAGATGAGAGAGGTTAAGTGATTGAGTTTCTGAGAGAGAGGAGATGTTAAGTGAGTGAATGTCTAAAAGAGAGGAGAGCAGGTTCACACCCAGGGGTCACTGAGAATGATCAAAATAAGGAGATCACCCAGAAAACTACCAACAGGAAACTTCAGCTGAACACATCACTCATTCTTAAATGGTCAGTCAGGACTCTGATGCTGCTCAGCTTCTCTCTGTTCTGTTTATAATGGTTAAAGGCTGATAGGAGTGAGGTTTATTTAGAAGGATAGTGTATGGGAAGCACACATCAACAAAACTGAGAATTCTTGGACACACACTGCAGCTCCTTCTCTATCTGGGAATCAAATTGTTGTCTAATTGTCCCAGCAGTTAACAGGCTCCTTTGAACTTCTCCAGCTGCTACTTTGATGCAGACTTCAACCAATTTATTTGAAGCCAGTTTCTGTTCAATAAACCAGGACTGACACACACACACATTAAAATGTTTTAGACTTTTTTGCATTTTTAGTCTGGAAACCTAAACCTGCCGTTTCACTCTCAGTCAGGAATAGATCCCAGTTTTACACCAATCTTTGACAGCACGTTTCCAGCATTCACCATTGTTCTTCCTGACTTTACAGTTGTAAAGGAGCTTCTGTTCCATGTCTGGGAGCTCGGAACCATGGAAAAGAGCGGCTGGGACACATTTTTTTCACACCTCAGGATTCACCCACACGGGGACTTTGCTGTCAGTGAAAAGTGACGAAAAAGACCAAAGTGCTGTTTGTCCCTCTCAGCGTGACCCTGAAGGACTGTGTCTAGAATGAAGTTCTGTTCCTACTGTATCCTCCCTCAGATTGCCCTTTCTGAGCTCCAGCCTGGTGACGTTAAACACTCAAATGGAAAAGACAAAAATCTACAACAATGATTCAATCAAATGTCTATTTCACATTTATTCAGAATATCAAACCTCAACAGAAGAAAAAAGTCAGAGTGAACATGATTCAGTCCTGGATATGATTAACAGCATCGATAAGTGTAGAATCCAAACCTTGCAGTCCCTTGTGAACTCGCCGGTGTGTTAGCAGGTGGGATGACTGAATAAATCCCTTTCCACAGACATTACAGGTGAACGGCCTCTCCCCAGTGTGAACTCGCTGGTGTTTCAGAAGATAAGATAAATGAGAAAATCCCTTCCCACAGACAGAGCAGGTAAATGGTCTCTCCGCACTGTGAACTCTCTGATGTGTCAGCAGGTTGGATGACTGACTGAATCCCTTCCCACACATGGAGCAGGTGAACGGCCTCTCCCCAGTGTGAACCCGCTGGTGGTTCAATAAGTTGGATGAAAGAGTGAATCCCTTCCCACACACGGAGCAAGTGAATGGCCTCTCCTCACTGTGAACCTGCTGGTGTGTCAGAAGGTTGGATGAATTAATGAATCCCTTCCCACAGTCTGAGCAGGTGAAGGCCTCTCCCCAGTGTGAATTCTCTGGCGGTTCAGTAGGGCAGATGGACGGCTGAATCCCTTCCCACACACACAGCAGGTGAATGGCCTCTCCCCAGTGTGAGTATATTGGTGCGTCAGCAGATCCTTTTTGTTTTTAAAGCTCTTCGCAGTCGGAACAATTAAAAAGTTTGTTGTCAGAGTGAACAAGTTGATGTGTCTGCAGGTGGGATGACTGAATGAATCCTTTCCCACACACAGAGCAGGTGAATGGTCTCTCCCGTGTGAATACGTTGGTGTGTCAGCAGATCTTTTTTGCATTTAAAACTCTTCCCACAGTCAGAACATGGAAACATTCTCTCATCAGTGTGAACAAGTTGGTGTGTCACAATGTGGGATGAGCGAGTGAATCCCTTCCCACACACAGGGCAGGTGAACGGCCTCTCCCCAGTGTGAACCCTTTGGTGAGTCAGAAGGTTGTATGAATGGGTGAATCCCTTCCCACAAACGGAGGAGGTGAATGGTCTCTCCCCAGTGTGACTGCACCAATGAACTTCCAGTTGTGATGGGAAACTGAATCCTTTCCCACAATCCACACATTTCCACGGTTTCTCCATGGTGCTGGTGCCCTTGTGTTTCTCCAGGTTGGATGATCAGTTGAAACCTCGTCCACACACACAACATACATGTAGTTTCACCCTGCTGTGAACTGTGTGATGTTTCTTCAGGCTGTGGACTGGTTAAAGCTCTTTCCACAGTCAGTTCACTGGAACACTCTCAATCGGGTGTGTGTTTGTTTCAATGCTTTTCCGGTCACACTGATGTTTAAAATCTTTGCCGACAGACAGAAGAGTCAAACATTTCTCCTCCCACATTCAAAGACCAATGATCTTCAGCTCTGAATGAACAAAGTGACTTTGCCAGTCATGATGTTCGTTTGAGTTTTCTGTCTACCAATCCTCCACTTCCAATATCCTGTAAAAAAAAATTTGGAAAAGTCATCACTGTCAGTCCGGAATAGAAATCCTGAACAGACAATTCTAGTTTCTCCGGAACATTTTTTCCTCTCTTGTTCCCCAAAATCTGTAAATCCCCGTCCCACACACTCTCCCTTCTCCCTGGGCTTAAACCCATCTCACCATCTGCATCATTTCTTTCCTCCACTCCCAGTTTTCTCCCTCCCTCTCCTCTGATTGGGTTCAGTTCTCCAGCTCCTGTCTGCAGACTGACAATAAAACCAATGGGTCTTATTGGGGGTGTTGGGGCCTCCAGCGGGTGTTTGTGAATCCTCCCCGCCCACCTCCCAGGGTTTCCTTCCTTCCCAGAGATCAGAGTCCTCATTGATTTGAGGCCAAAGTGTAACCTCTTATTTATTGTCCCCCTCCCCCATCCTCTGATGTGAACCATCCTCCAGTGGCTGAGCCAGGATGGGGCCGTTAACCTGGGCCTGTTCCCGGGAGGGAGAAGCCCCGCAGCTGCAAACCAGGGAGCTGACAATGATTCTGAAGGGTTTGCGGATCCACAAAGTGTTTCCAAATCCTCCCAGCCACCGCCTAACGCTGACTCCGCTTCTCCGGGACAAACAAGCGCCAAGGACAGCACTGACACTGCGCATGCTCCACATCACAATGCCCGGGGACTGATTGACGGCAGCTCCGGACCAATAGGACGAGGGGGCGGGGCTGGAGGACCGAGCGGGAGCGGCTGGTCCTCCAACCAATCGGAGTGAATGAGGGGCGGGACCTGAAGCATGCGCAGTGCGAGTAATGGCGACGGACAGACGGACGGTTTTAATTTGGAAGCGAGATCAATACGAGGTAGAGGGCGGCGCGCGGGGAATGATAAATGTGGCGGGTGGGTGGAGAGACTTTGTAAACATGTTGTTCAAACCCAAACCCCGGAAATGAACTTCCCGGTCCCCCCCTTTGTACCAAATGGAGCGGCAGCTTGTAGTGTTAGACCCGGGCTGACTGCTGCCTCTGGTAAACCACTGTTAAGCTTATTGCCTGTGTGTGTGTGACATGTCTGGGCATGCCCCTGCCAGCCCTACATGAGACTCCTCCCCCCCCCCCCCCCCTGTCCAGGTATGAAGGTGACTGCTCCCCACCCTCCTGCCTCAGTTGCTGGACCAGTTCATCAGCATGGGTGTGTGCTCCAAGTCTTTTGCGAATAAAAGCCTATTTGTTCTTGCAAACAAACTAGTCTTTACTTGATTGATAGTGCATCACCGCCATTGAGGCTGCATGTGGGAGGCCGGCAGGGATTGTGATCGGAGAGTGATGTCACAATGGAATGTGTGAGGGTGTGACGTCACAATGGAATGTGTGAGAGTGTGACGCCACAATGGAATGGGTGAGAGTGTGACGCCACAATGGAATGGGTCGGAGTGTGATGTCACAATGGAATGGGTGAGGGTGTGACGTCACAATGGAATGGGTCGGAGTGTGAGGTCACAATGGAATGGGTGAGGGTTCCAAATTCGCCTGACTTCGGTCATTGCCAAGATTTCCGAGTCCATTATTAAAGCTGAGATCGCAGAGTACTTGGAAGTGCAGGATAAAGTAGGACTGAGTCAGCACGGCTTTGTCAAGGGGAGGTCATGTCTGACAAATCTGTTAGAGTTCTTTGAGGAGCTTTTGATTTGATTTATTATTGTCACATGTGTTAACATAAAGTGAAAAGTGTTGTTTCTTGCACGCTATACAGAGAAAACATACCATTCATAGAGAAGGAAATGAGAGAGTGCAGAATGTAGTGTTACAGTCAGAGCGAGAGTGTCGAGAAAGATCAACTGAATGCAAGGTAAGTCCATTCAAAAGACTGACAGCAGCAGAGAAGAAGCTATTCTTGAGTCGGTGGTACGTAACCTCAGACTTTTGTATCTTTATCCCGAGGGAAGAAGGTGGAAGAGAGAATGTCCGGGGTGCTTGGGGTCCTTAATTATGCTGGCTGCTTTGCCGAGGCAGCGGGAAGTGTAGACAGAGTCAATGGATGGGAGGCTGGTTCGCATGATGGATTGGGCTACATTCACAACCTTTTGTAGATCCTTGCAGTCTTGGGCAGAGCAGGAGCCATACCAAGCTGTGCTACAACCGGAAAGAATGCTTTCTATGGTGCATTTGTAAAGGTTGGTGAGAGTCGTAGCTGACATGCCAAATTTCCATAGTCTTCTGAGAAAGTAGAGGCGTTGGTGAGCTTTCTTAACAAGAGTGTCGACATGGGGAGACCAGGACATGTTTTTGGTGATCTGGATACCTAAAAACCTGAAGCTCTCGACCCTTTCTACTTCGTCCCCATTGATGTCGACATGGGCATGTTCTTCTTTATGCTTCCTCAAGTCGATGACAATCTCCTTTGTTTTGTTGACATTGAGGGAGGGATTATTGTTGCCGCACCAGTTCACCAGGTTCTCTATCTCATTCCTGTACTCTGTCTCATCATTGTTTGAAATCCGACCCAGTGCTGTGGTGTCATCAGCAAACTTGAAAATCGAATTGGAGGGAAATTTAGCCGCACAGTCATAGGTGTAGAAGGAGTATGTTAGGGGGCTGAGAACACAGCCTCGTGGTGCACCGGTGTTGAGGATGATCGTGGAGGAGGTGTTGTTGCCTATCCTTACTGTTTGTGGTCTGTGAGTTAGGAAGTTCAGGATCCAGTTGCAGAGGGAGGTGCCGAGACCCAGGTCACGGAGTTTGGAGATGAGTTTCGTGGGACTAATAGTGTTGAAGGCTGAGCTGTAGTCAACAAATAGGAGTCTGACATAGGTGTCCTTGTTATCTAGCTGTTCCAAGGTTGCGTACAGGGCCAGGGAAATGGCGTCTGCTGTGGACCTGTTGCGGCGGCAGGCAAACTGTCGTGGATCCAGATAGTCCGGGAGGCTGGAATTGATTTGTGCCATGACTGACCTTTCGAAGCACTTCATAATGATGGATGTCAGAGCCACCGGCCGATAGTCATTAAGACACGCTGCTTGGTTTTTCTTAGGTACCAGGATGATGGTCATCTTTCTTGAAGCAGATAGGGACCTCAGATTGTTGTAAAGAGAGGTTGAAGATGTCTGTGAATACTCCTGCCAGCTGATCCACGCAGGATCTGAATGCACGTCCGGGTATCCCATCCGGGCCAGTTGCTTTCTGTGGGTTGATCTTCAAGAAAGCTGCTCTGACATCTGCAATGGAGACCCCAGATACAGGTTCATCCAGGGCTTCCAGGGTGGAGAGCATGCTCTCGCTGACCTCTTGCTCAAAACGAATGCATTGAGCTCATCAGGGAGAGGAGCGTTGGAGCCGGCGATTTTACATGCCTTCATCTTGTCGCCTGTTATGTCTTGCAGACCTTGCCACAGTCAGCGGGGGTTGGTGTGGCTAGCCTGGGACTCTAGCTTGGTCCGGTATTGTCTTTTGGCATCTTTGATGGATCTCCTTAGATCATATCTGGTAACAAAGAAGTTAGATAAAGGAGAACTAGTGGACCTGATTTATTTAGATTTCCAGAAGGCCTTTGACAAGGTGCTGCAGAGGAAACTGTTAAATAAGTTAAGTGCCTATGGTGATAAGGGTAAGATCCTGGCATGGATAGAGGATTGGCTGGCAGAAGGCAGAGAGTGGGGATAAAGGGGTCTTTCTCAGGATGGCAGCCGGTGACCAGTGGTGTGCCTCAGGGGTCAGTGTTGGGACCACAACTTTTCACAATATACATTAACGATTTGGAGGAAGGAACTGAAGGCACTGTTGCTAAGTTTGCAGATGATACAAAGATATGTAGAGGGAGAGGTAGTATCGAGGAAGCAGGGGGGCGGCAGAAGGACTTGGGACAGGTTAGGAGAGTGGGCAAAGAAGCGGCAGATGGAATACAATGTGGAAAAGTGTGAGGTTATGCACTTTGGAAGGAGGAATGGAGGCATAGACTATTTTCTAAATGGGGAAATGCTGAGGAAATCAGAAACACAAAGGGACTTGGAAGTCATTGTTCAAGATTCTCTTAAAGTTAACGTGCAGGTTCAGTCGGCAGTTAGGAAGGCAAATGCAATGTTAGCATTCATGTCGATAGGCCCAGAATACAAGAGCAGGGATGTATTTCTGAGGCTGTATAAGGCTCTGGTCAGCCTTCATTTGGAATGTTGTGAGCAGTTTTGGTCCCCATATCTAAGGAAGGATGTGCTGGCTTTGGAAAAGGTCCAGAGGAGGTTCACAAGAATGATCCCTGGAATGAAGAGCTTGTCCTATGAGGAACGGTTGAGGACTCTGGGTCTGTACTCATTAGAGTTTAGAAGGATGAGATTGAAACTTACAGGATACTGCGAGGCCTGGATAGAGTAGACGTGGAGAGAATGTTTCCACGAGTAGGAACAGCTAGAAATAGAGGGCACAATCTCAGACGAAAAGGATGATCCTTTAAAACAGAGATGAGGAGGAATTTCTTCAGCCAGAGAGTGGTGAATCTGTGGAACTCTTTGCCACAGAAGGCTGTGGAGGCCAGGTCATTGAGTGTCTTTAAGATAGAGATAGATAGGTTCTTGATTAATGAGGGGATCAGGGGTTATGGGGAAAAGGCAGGAGAGTGAGGATGAGAAAAATATCAGCCATGATTGAATGGCGGAGCAGACTCGATGGGCCGAGTGGCCTAATTCTGTTACTGTGTCTTATGGTCTTATGAGTTGAGACTGGGGTGGCGTCGGACGATGTCACTGAGGTGGAAATAGGCAGTCTTGATGATGATGTGGCTGGAAGCTCATCCTGGAGTGAAATATTTCACCATGGTTGTGAACAGCCTGGTTCCGGCTCCGACAGGGAGTGGAGTTTGTGGTGGGGACTGAAGACAATGGGTTCAGACTTCCCAGTATTTATATGGGTGAAATTTCTGTTCTCTTAGTCCTGGATGTCAGACAAGTCAGGATGGTGTGTGAGTTGGAGGGGAACTTGGAGCTGATGGTGCTAACCACTGTGCTACCGTGCTGCAGAATGCTAAATGGAATGAGAGAGAGAGTGTATGTGTGAGGGGCGTGGGTGGAGATTTAAAGAATGTTCCATAGAAACTACAATTGTCTGTTTTGAATTTCTATCATGTGCTGACAGTGATGATTTTTGTAAACTCCTTTCAGTGGATATTGGAAGGAGAGGTTTGGAAAATGGAAATCTCAAAAGAGTCACTTGATTCATAAGGACGTGAAAATCATCAGCCTTTTTAACATCAGTGTGAGTGGAAAAGCGCTGAGATTCTCACACCCGTATCAGAGTGTTCCAGTGCACTGATTGTGGAGAGACACAAGGACTCCGACACCATGGAGAAACCATGGAAATGTGGAGACTGTGGGGACGGATTCAGAGCCCCATCTGAGGTGGAATCTCATCGACGCAGTCACACCGGGGAGAGACCGTTCATATGCTGCACTTGTGGGAAGGGATTCAATCATTCATCAAATCTGCTGAGACACCAGCGAATTCACACTGAGGAGAGGCTAGTCACCTGCTCACAGTGTGGGAAGGGAGTCATAGATTCATCCACCCTGCGGGAGGGGGGGGGGGAGAGCAGGGGGGGAAAGAGCGGGGGGGAGAGCAGGGGGGGGAAGAGCAGAGAGGGAGAAAGTGTAGATTTCGTGTTTCGGAAGTCGGATCAAAAACTGAAGAGACACAGGTTTCTCCAAAAGCCTTCTTTATTGTATCGGAGGAGAGATCGCAAGACCATGCACATCCAGCATGGGTTTGTGAGTCTCTGTCTGGCTTACAAAACAGTTTTCAGTTATACCCGGCGGAGATACATCCACATACTTCTGTTAGCCAATAAGGGCATAGCTGTATTGTTACATTTTGATTAGATTACTTTCAAGAACAAAAGACAATATCCACGTAAGGACATGGCTATTAAAGTTTCTGATTAGATTACTTTCAAGGACAAAAGGCCAATTGATAAGGCCCTGCCCTCCGAAGCCAGAACCACAATTACGTATCAGCAGTTTCTTTCACGTGATCATTAGTTTCGCTTGTCGCCCTCGCCTCAGGCCCTTTCCAAAACCAGTTTATCCCTCAACTGATTTCTAGTTACGCATCCCAATTTTAACCCTTTCCTCTTCTCAATCTATCTTATACACATTCTCAAAAGAGCAAGGGGGGAAAGGAGTGGGGGGGGGGGCAGGGAAAGAGCATGATTGAGAGAGAGAGAAAGATTGAGAGAGAGAGAGAGAAAGATTGAGAGAGAGAGAGAAAGATTGACAGAGAGAGAGAGAAAGATTGAGAGAGAGAGAGAAAGATTGAGAGAGAGAGAGAAAGATTGAGAGAGAGAGAGAAAGATTGACAGAGAGAGAGAGAAAGATTGACAGAGAGAGAGAGAAAGATTGACAGAGAGAGAGAGAAAGATTGAGAGAGAGAGAGAAAGATTGACAGAGAGAGAGAAAGATTGAGAGAGAAAGATTGACAGAGAGAGAGAGAGAGAAAGATTGACAGAGGGAGAAAGATGTGGGGGTAGGGCCTGGGTGGGATTGTGGTCAGTGCAGACTCGATGGGCCGAATGGCCTCCTTCTGCACTGTAGGGTTTCTATGTTTCTAAGATTGAGCGGGAAAGAATCCAACCCCTGTAATCACTTGTGAACTTGTTGGTGTCTCTGCAGGTTGGATGACCGATTGAATCCCTTCCCACACACAGAGCAGGTGAACAGTCTCTCCCCGGTGTGAACTCACTGGTGTCTCCGCCGTGTGGATGACCTCCTAAACCTCTTTGTGCAGTGAGAGCAGCTAAACGGTCTCTCGTCAGTGTGAATGGGTTGGTGGACCATCAGTTCCCGAGAGCTTTTGAAGCCACTCCCACAGTCAGAGCATTTAAAGGGTCTCTCCTGGGTGTGAGTGACCTTGTGGCTCAACAGGTTGGGCAACTGAGTGAATCCCTTCCCACACACACAGCAGGTGAATGGCCTCTCCCCAGTGTGAACTCCCTGGTGTGTTTGTAAATGGGATAACTGAGTGAATCCCTTCCCACACACAGAGCAGGTGAATGTCTCTCTCCAGTGTGACTGCGCCGATGAGTTTCCAGTGCAGATGGGAACCTGAATCCTTTCCCACAGTCCCCACATTTACACAATTTCTCCATGGTGCGGGTGTCCTTGTGACTCTCCAGGCTTGACAATCAGTTCAGTTACAACATAACATGGGTGCGGTCTCTCTGCTGCAATGTATTTTCAGGCTGTTTAACTGGTTAAAGTTCTTTCCACAGTCACTCAGGTGTGTGCATGTTTCAGTGTGTGTGTGTCTCGGTGCTTTTCCAGTCACACTGATGTTTATAATCTCCTGAAGCAGACAGAGCAGGGAAACATTTCCATTCCAGATTCAAAGGTCGATGATATTCAGCTCCCAATTAATTGAGTGACTATGTTAGATTTTGATGTGAAGTTTGGTTTGATATTCGTCTTTAAATTTTCACCTTCTGATATCCTGCAAAAGGAATTGACAAAAGTCATCACTGTCAGCACAGGATAGAAATTCAGAACAGACAGTTCCAGTTTCTATGGAACATTCTTTCCTATTTCAGTCCCCAAAAGCTGTGAATCTCCATCCCACACACTCTCCCTCCATTCTCACTCTGCTGTATCTAATATTCACTCTCCCAATTCTCCTGAAGGTGCTGATTGAGGCTGATTGACAGATCCATGCTCACTGCTTCCTGTTCTGGACACAGAGAGCTGGAAATCTCCATGCAGACTGCCAGACAGATATATGTCTATCTGACTGGACTAACAATGTGTGGAATGTACAGACCGAATTCACTTCATTCCCTTCAGTTGCTGCAAGTCCCCAATCTCCCCCAGAATGAGAAAAGAAATGGAAAGGGGGAAACATTGATTTCCTCCCAGATGTTGCCCAGAGGAGGAAGTTTCACTCTGAAGCTCAGTGGCCAACTTCCGCATTGTGACGCCACGAATCAGCCAATAGGAAGACGAGTGTGGCTAATGTTGTTCCGTTGTTTAAGAAGGGTTGCAAAGAGAAGCCTGGTAATTATAGGCCGGTGAACCTGACAACAGTGGTGGGTAAGTTACTGGAGAGGATTCTGACCAACCTTTGGATATGATGTGGAGATGCTGGCGTTGGACTGGGGTAAACACAGTAAGATGTCTAACAACACCAGGTTAAAGTCCACCATGTTTATTTGATAGCCAAATAAACTACCAAACAGCTCTGACTATTTGCTCAGTACCACTTCATAAGTGACTGTAGTTTTCCTCCCTCCCTTTCATTTCCTGAGTAGGAAGGCTCACTTACCTGCTGAAGGAGCAATGCTCCGAAAGCTCGTGCTACCAAATAAACCTGTTGGACTTTAACCTGGTGTTGTCAGACTTCTTACAACCTTTGGATAGTCAAGGTCTGGTTAGGGATAGTTGTCAGAGATCCTGGGTACCAGCAACTTTAGGCATTCTTAGTCGACTAGAGTACAAACAGCATTGGACACCACACATAATCCAATGTGGGGCCTTTAATGACTTGTGCACAAGGAGAAACCCTGTGCAGCTGTCCCGCAAGTGGTTCTGATGTTACAGAAAAATAACTTGGCAAAAATAGTCAATTACAGCAAATCAGAAACCAGGAATGTTTCTAATCCTTCATTGACGGACATATTCGCCAATTAAATCCTAGCTTTTTGCCCTTTCACATTCGATGAAAAATTGACTTCTGCTAATCTTTTATTTGCATCGCATATCCCCATATCTCGCCTTTGGTATTTGTTATGGAGAAATCTGGTCTTGTTCACCCTCTGGTGAAGGCCGAAAAGCAGAATGTTCTGGGGCCTACGCAGGTGAAGATTAGCCTGTTCATGCTGAAATAGCAGACACTGACTCCTTTGAAGGTCTGCAAGCCGATAAACATTTTCACTCACTGTTAAAGAGAAGGCAGGAAACTTTAATCTGAGCATTTCCACATAGTCAGCACTGCTTCGTGCATGTGTTAGAGTGGGCCAAGGCTGAGGCAGCTGTCCTATATATATTTATAGAGAGAGAATAGATGAACATTTCGAGTCTGGATGACCCTTTGTCAGAACTCTGATGAAGGGTCATCCAGACTTTAAATGTTGGCTCTACTCTCTCTCCACAGATGCTGTCAGACCTGCTGACATTTTCCAACATTTTCTGTTTTTGTTTCAGATTCCAGCATTTGCAATATTTTGCTTTTATATGTATTTATATATCCAAATGTGCTGTGTTAACAAAATGGACAGTTACTAACCGTAATATAAAGCATCATGTGATTTAGCTGACTTGACCATATTCCTATCGTTATTCAGTCATTAAAGACACAGTCATGGAGCATTAAACTTGCCTCGCAGGGCCCCTTGTATCAACACACACGCAGCTGCTTTGTGAGACTGCGAGCAGAACAGACAAGTCAGAGATAAGAGTGTCTTGAGAAGAGAGATTCATTGTGAAGGCTCAGGGACGGTTGATAAGATGTAGGAATTCTATGATTCTAATGAACATTCTTTCCTCTCTCATTCCCCAAAAGCTGTGAATCTCCATCCCACACACTCTCCCTCCATTCTCACTCTGCTGTATCTAATATTCACCCTCCCAATTCTCCTGAAGGTGCTGATTGCGACTGATTGACAGATCCATGCTCACTGCTTCCTGTCCACCACACACAAATCATAAGAAACAGGAGCTGCAGTTGGCCATTCAGCCCATCGAACTGCCTCAACCATTCATTGAGAATTGGCTGATCGACCGCAGCATCATTTCCCACACTATCCCCCAGGTAGAGAGAGAATAGAGCCAATGTTTTGAGTCTGGAGAGAGGAAAGAATGTTCCATAGAAACTAGAATTGTGTGTTCTGAATTTCTATCCTGCACTGACACTGATGACCTCTGTAAACTTGTTTTACAGGATACTGAAAGAGGAATCACAGGCCGAAATCTCAAACGTCACATCTAGATCTGACAGAGTCACATTCTTTGGGAGCTGAATATCATCGGCCTTTGAATCGAGGAGAAATGGTTGTCCGGTCTGATGACTTGAAAAGATTTCAAACATCAGTGTGACTGGAAAAGTGCCAACACTTTTCCACATATGTTCTATGTTAACACACTGCCACACTGGAGTGAGTGTGTTCCAGTGCACTGAGCTTGAACCAGTTACACAGTCTGAATAAATATCACACCATTCACAGCAGGGGGTGGAGGGGGGACTGATCTGTGTGTGGACGACTCTTCAACTGAAGAGAGAGGAAAGGACACCTACACCATGGAGAAACCATGGAAATGTGGGGACTGTGGGAAGAGATACAGAACCCCATCAGAGCTGGAAGCTCATCGGCGCAGCCACACTGGGGAGAGACCATTTACTTGCTCTCAGTGTGGGAAGGGATTCAGTCAGTTATCCCACCTGCAGACACACCAGCGAGTTCACACTGGAGAGAGGCTGTTCACCTGCTCTCAGTGTGGGAAGGGATTCTGTCAGTTATCCAGCCTGCAGAGACACCAGCGAGTTCACACTGGGGAGAGGCCCTTCACCTGCTCTCAGTGTGAGAAGGGGTTCAGTCAATTATCTAATCTGCAGAGACACCAGCGAGTTCACACTGGGGAGAGACCGTTCACCTGCTCTCAGTGTGGGAAGGGGTTCAGTCAATTATCTGACCTGCAGACGCACCAGCGAGTTCACACTGGGGAGAGGCCGTTCACCTGCTCTCAGTGTGGGAAGAGATTCGCTCAGTTATCCAGCCTGCGGATACACCAGCGAGTTCACACTGGGGAGAGACCATTCACCTGCTCTCAGTGTGGGAAGGGATTCAGAGTTTCATCCCACCTGCTGAGACACCAAAACGCTCATGAGTGATTCCAGGGGTTGGATTCTGCTGTTATTGTTTCTGCTCTCAATTACATCCAGGACTGCATTTTGTTCATTCTCACAGTTGGTCAATGGGGAGGGTCGGAGGGTTTCTTTCTGCTGGACTGGCCGGTCTCATGACTTTGCCTCCAGTGGGCTGATGCTGTTTGAGTCTTGTTGTGAATATCTGCTTTCAGATTTCACAAGGATCACAGAGTGACCGGGTGTTAGGAAGTTCAGAGATATTTAATCAGCATTTCTGTTTGAAACCTCCCAAATGTCCATCCAATTTCCTTTGTAATTGTTTATTGTCTCCACTTCCTCCACCATCGGAGGAAGCGAGTTCCAGCTCATTACCATTCACTGCATCAAAATATTCTTCCTCACATCCCCCCCCTTCCCCTCTGACCCAAAACCATAAATCTGTGACCCCCCTCATCCTTGTCCCGTCAGCTAATGGGAACAGCTTTGCTTTGTCCACCTTATCTAAACCTGTTAGAATCTTGTCCACCTCTGTCAAATCTCCCCTCAGCCTCCTTTGCTCCCAGGGGAACAACCCCAGCCTGACATTGACAATAACGAACAAACTAACAGAATATGTTAATACCTGAAATCAAATGGGAATGTTTAATTTCTGTTTTAAAGAAATCGTGAATATATTGTCCCGTACAATAAAGGGATTTGAATAACTCAGCTTGGGTGCAGTTGAATGAAATGTATCAATCTCGTATCCACCCACAGTCGAGAGGAAGTGTGGAATGTGTAGCTGGAAATCCCTCCCTAACAGCACTGTGGGTGTACTTACACCTTAGGCATTATAGCAGTTCAGGAAGGCAGTGTTGGGGTTGACCATGGCCGAGGCAGCTACATACAGCCACATATTCTGTTATAATTGAAGGACTGCAGATTGAATGTGAGGCATTATGGGACTGGACTATCTTGACCACATTCCTGTGACTGCTCAGTTTCTGCAATCGTGAACCATTAAAGCTGCTTAGCAAAGCCCCGACAGAGGAGCATATTTACTCAGAATGAGTTAGAATTAAACTTATTCCAGGACCGGCTGGTGTTCAGTGGCTGAGATTCCTGAATCTGTAAAAAGGGGGTCTGACCAATCAACAAACAGTGGTCGGTAGTTAGTTCAGAAGCGTTCTCATGCATTGTTTAAAATATTTTATCATAAATTTGTGATCAGACCTGTGAGGGACTTGTAACCCAATAGTTGTTGAATTGACGGTAAACTCCAAGTAGCACTGGACTGAAAAGGGGGTCTGACCAAGAAGTGAAGTGATCTCAGGCATTGTTTAAATTACATGGCCAACTTCCCCTTTGTGATGTCACGATGGAGCCATCCTTGAATCAGCCAATAGGAATCTCTCTGCTCCGCGGTGACGTCTCCGGGTTCCAGTGCGCAGGCCCGGGCGCGCGGACCCGGGAGCCCCACCCCCACCCATTGTTCCCCTCCCCCTACACCACATCGAAGCCGCTCGGTGACCTCCCCCTCCCCCCGGCCCAGGACTGCACATGTCCAAGGGAGAGGGAAGCTGCGCATTGCAGGGGAGAGCCCACCCCCTGACCTTCTTTGGGGTTGACGAACGAGTTGGAGGACCGGAAGGAGTTTGGCCAATCAGAGCGCGAGCTTTGTGTGAATGAAGATTGAGCTTCAGACAGACTCAAACTTCCTCCTGTCTCCAACATCTGGGAGTTGCGGAGCTTTCTCACTGGAGACACCCGGTTTTGTTGTTTCTGCCGAATTGTTGACTTCCAGGAAGAAGGAAGGAAGGAAAGAAGGGGGAAGGAAGAGAGCTATCGCCTGCCTGCCATCCGGCCTATCTGCCGTCCGGCCTGCCTGCATGCCTGCTGTCTGGCCTGCCTGCCATCCGGCCTGCCTGCCTGCCTGCCATCCGGCCTGCCTGCCTGCTTGCTGCCGTCCGGCCTGCCTGCCTGCCGTCCGACTACTGGAGGGTGCTCTCTCCCTGGAGGGAGAGAAGACACAGAGAGAGTTTCTCTTTGTTGTTTTTTCCATCTACAGGAAGGAGGACTTAAACATTTCAACATCAAGGGACTGAGTGGCTGGGCTGGTGCCCTCATCATCAGAAGGTCGGTGCCTGAAAGGGAGGGGGGAGGAATATTAAGACTGTTTTCCATCTGCAGGGGTGGGGGTGAAGACACCCTGGACTTAAACTGTTGTGCCCAAGAGCGCTGAAGGAGCAAAGTCCCCCTACCCACTGCTGCTGCCCCCAACACCGGCACCCCCCCTCCTGACTGGGGCACCGGCCCTCCTCAGTGCCCTGTCCATCGTCCTCCCTCCTGCTCCTCCAACCTCCTCTCTCTCTCTCTAACTCCGGGGAGTGAGCAACTGAACCCCCACCCACCTACCCCATCCTCCCGTATTTCCCTCTCTGATCTCGCCTTGCCACCTGGGCAGAGACGCCCATTACCTATCCCACCTACTACTAGAGAATTCATTCCCTGTTTTGTCAGTGGCAGAAAATTTCACAATTCAATGTGACAGAAAGAGAACTGAGACACACACACACACACCCGAGTGAGAGTGCTCCAGTGAACTGACTGTGGATAGAGCTTTAAACAGTTATACAGCCTGAAAAACATTACACCATTCACAGTGGGGAGAAACCATACACATGGTCTGTATGTGGATGAGGCTTCAACTAATCATCCAGCCTGGAGAGACAGAAGGATACCAGCACCGTGGACAAACCGTGGAAATATGAGGATTGTGGTAAAGGATTCAATTATCCATCCCGGTTGGAAACCCATCGACATGGTCACATTGGGGCTGGGAAAATGGAGAAACCATGGAAATGTGATGATTGTGGTAAAGGATTCAATTATCCGTACTTGCTGGAAAACCATAGACACAGTCACACTGGAGAGAGGCCATTCATCTGTTCTGTGTGTGGGAAAGGATTCACTACCTCATCCCACCTGCTGTTACACCAGCGAATTCACACTGAGGAGAGGCCGTTCAGCTGCTCCACCTGTGGAAAGGGGTTCTCATGTTCATCCAACCTCAGTGCACATCAGCGAGTTCACACTGGGGAGACATTGTTCACCTGCTCCTTGTGTGGGAAGGAGTTTGCTGGGCCATCCGGTCTTTGGTCACACCAGCGAATTCACACAGGAGAGAAGCCATTCACCTGTTCTGTCTGTGATAAGAGATTCACTCTGTCATCTAACCTGCTGTCACACCAGCGGGTTCACACAGAGGAGAGACCGTTCAGCTGCACTTCCTGTGGAAAGAGGTTCAGGTCTTCATCCAACCTCAGTGCACACAAGCGAGTTCACACTGGGGAAAGGCCGTTCACCTGTTCCACGTGTGGGAGGGAATTCACCAATTCATCCGGCCTCCTGTCACATCAGCGAATTCACACTGAGGAGAAGCCATTTGTTTGCACATACTGTGGAAAGAGTTTCAGGCAGTTATCAATCCTCACTGCACATCAACACACACACTGGGGAGAGACCATTCACTTGCTCCATGTGTGGGAAGGGATTCACTCAGTCTGGCAGCCTGCATTTACATGAGCTCAGCCACACTGGGGAGAGGCCATTCACCTGCTCTGTGTGTGGGAAGGGATACACTCAGTCATCCCACTTGCTGACACATCTGCAAGTTCACAATTGCCTGCAGGAGTTGGATTTTGCAGTTACTGCAGCTGTTAATCACATCCAGGATTGATAGTCTGACAATATTTGGTTTGTTTCTGCTGACATTAACAATCGCTACAACTGGCTGAAGTTTAATGTTCTGAAATGTCACTGATTTTCAGGGCTGCTGTGTCCCTTTTTAAAAGCACCATCTGTGATTTTTTTAAATTCAGGAACTCTCAACAGGACCCGGCACTGCACTGGCAAAGATATTCATAGTAAGAGATTTAACAGCACCAGGTTAAAGTCCAACAGGTTTATTTGGTAGCAAATACAATTGGCTTTCGGAGCGCTGCCCCTTCGTCAGATGGAGTGGAAATCTGCTCTCAAACAGGGCACAGAGACACAAAATCAAGTTACAGAATACTGATTAGAATGTGAATCTCTACAGCCAACCAGGTCTTAAAGATACAGACAACGTGAGTGGAGGGAGCATTAAGCACAGGTTAAAGAGATGGAGGGAGCATAAAGCACAGGTTAAAGAGATGTGTATTGTCTCCAGACAGGACAGCCAGTGAGATTTTGCAAGTCCAGGCAAGCTGTGGGGGTTACTGATAGTGTGACATAAACCCAACATCCCGGTTTAGGCCGTCCTCATGTGTGCGGAACTTGGCTATCAGTTTCTGCTCAGTGACTCTGCGCTGTCGTGTGTCGTGAAGGCCGCCTTGGAGAATGCTTACCCGAAGATCAGAGGCTGAATGCCCGTGACCGCTGAAGTGCTCCCCCACAGGAAGAGAACAGTCTTGCCTGGTGATTGTTGAGCGGTGTTCATTCATCCGTTGCCGTAGAATCTGCATGGTGCTGGCAGCTAATTAGTGGAAAGTATTACTTGTGTAACCACGACATAGTCGCAGAATGAAACAGAATAGTGTTCCCTCTGTATTGTGCAGCCTTGTGATTGTGCTAAAGGCCATCACTTTCAGATCTGATAAGTGCCTGGGTCAAGGTCAAATTACCCCAGAAAGGGACATTTTCTCTCAAATCTGAAGCAACAGGTTAAACAAATCATTTCACACTGAAACACATCTTCAACGTTGCGGTAGTTTGTTCAGTTACAGACTTGGTGGTCACGTGACTCTGGTTTTCGCATTCCTGTGCCTCATTGGAGGGATTCCTCACATGAGCCGAGTTTGAGGAGAGTATCTCTGGCCTCCAGTGATGCAGCCGCTGAATCTATTCCTGGAAAAAACACATTTGGAATATTGTGATAATGCTGTCTGAATCCATCAGGACAATTTTGTATTCAAGTGTGGAGGGGATAATGTTCACTGTTTTATATTCGGGTCTGGGGGGGATAATGTTCACTGTTTTATATTTGGGTCTGGGGGGGATAATGTTCACTGTTTTATATTCGGGTCTGGGGGGGATAATGTTCACTGTTTTATATTCGGGTCTGGGGGGATAATATTCACTGTTTTATATTCGGGTCTGGGGGATAATGTTCACTGTTTTATATTCGGGTCTGGGGGATAATGTTCACTGTTTTATATTCGGGTCTGGGGGGGATAATGTTCACTGTTTTATATTCGGGTCTGGGGGATAATGTTCACTGTTTTATATTCGGGTCTGGGGGGGATAATGTTCACTGTTTTATATTCGGGTCTGGGGGATAATGTTCACTGTTTTATATTCGGGTCTGGGGGGGATAATGTTCACTGTTTTATATTCGGGTCTGGGGGATAATGTTCACTGTTTTATATTCGGGTCTGGGGTGATAATGTTCACTTTTATATTCGGGTCTGGGGGGGATAATGTTCACTGTTTTATATTCGGGTCTGGGGGGGATAATGTTCACTGTTTTATATTCGGGTCTGGGGGGGGATAATGTTCACTGTTTTATATTCGGGTCTGGGGGATAATATTCACTGTTTTATATTCGGGTCTGGGGGGGATAATGTTCACTGTTTTATATTCGGGTCTGGGGGGGATAATGTTCACTGTTTTATATTCGGGTCTGGGGGGGATAATGTTCACTGTTTTATATTCGGGTCTGGGGGGGGATAATGTTCACTGTTTTATATTCGGGTCTGGGGGATAATGTTCACTGTTTTATATTCGGGTCTGGGGGGGATAATGTTCACTGTTTTATATTCGGGTCTGGGGGGGGGATAATGTTCACTGTTTTATATTCGGGTCTGGGGAGGATAATGTTCACTGTTTTATATTCGGGTCTGGGGGGGGATAATGTTCACTGTTTTATATTCGGGTGGGGGGGGGATAATGTTCACTGTTTTATATTCGGGTCTGGGGGATAATGTTCACTGTTTTATATTCGGGTCTGGGGGATAATGTTCACTGTTTTATATTCGGGTTGGGGGGGGATAATGTTCACTGTTTTATATTTGGGTCTGGGGGATAATGTTCACTGTTTTATATTCAGGTCTGTGGGGGGGAGAATGTTCATTGTTTTATATTCGGGTCGGGGGAATAATGTTCACTGTTTTATATTTGGGTCTGGGGGGATAGTGTTCATTGTTTTATATTTGGGTCGGGGGAATAATGTTCACTGTTTTATATTCGGGTCTGGGGGGATAATGTTCACTGTTTTATATTCGGGTCTGGGGGATAATGTTCATTGTTTTATATTTGGGTCTGGGAGGTACAATGTTCACTGTTTTATATTCAGGTCTGGGGGGATAATGTTCACTGTTTTATATTGGGTCGAGGGGATAATGTTTGCTATTTTATATTCAGGTCTGCGGGGAGAATGTTCACTACTTTATATTCGGGTCTGGGAGATAATGTTCACTGTCTGGGGTTTGTTAGCTCGGGTTCATTCTGCCTACTGTGCATTCTCGGTTGTCAGAGCTCTCATTAAAAGCTCTAATTTCCAGTCAGTGACTGAGTTGTCTCTGATGGGATGGGGAATCAGAGTGGGGTTAATGTGCTCATGAACAGCGATGAGTTGGAATGAGTATAAAATAAACCCGGACTACACCAGGTAATTGTGAGAACATTAAAACCATCACAAAAAATCATAGCATCATGTTGGAAAACAGAATACTTTGGCTCAATCTTTGATCAATTTTGTTTGATTCAATATTGTGAGTGGCTTGTTGGATTGCTGGTTATTTTCTAATGGCAACTCAGCACCATCATTTTGACCATAAACTCGGCCCCGGTGACTGCTGCATTTTTCCAGCACCTTCTGTTTTAATTTTAAGTGGAACATTAATATCTGCTTAGTACACAGGCCAATTTATCTTTCTAGGGGTGAGTGTGTCTGAGAGGTATGCAACTGGAAAACATTTTCCATTCACCTCTTGCATTGCTGCAGTATATATACATTGTTCTCACTCTGCCGGCAGGGCTGTGGGATTAATTGGATCGATCTTAAAGACAGCCCGACTGGGCAGGACGAGCCAAATGGTTTCCATCTGTGATGTATCATTCCATAAAACAGAATATTCAGCATCAGGAGAAAGAAAGTGAAAGAAACCAGTCTCTGTGGGCTTTACCCAACCAGTGTGAGCACCTTCAGGAGAGCAGAGAGAGAGGGGGGAGGAAACAGTGGCGGAGAAGTGGCAGATGGACTTCAACCCGGATAAGTGTGTGGTGATCCATTTTGGCAGATCCAATGGGATGAAGCAGCAGTATAATATGAAGGGTACCATTCTTAGCAGTGTAGAGGATCAGAAGGACCTTGGGGTCCGGGTCCATAGGACTCTTAAATCGGCTTCGCAGGTGGAGGATGCGGTCAAGAAGGCGTACGGCGTACTGGCCTTCATTAATCGAGGGATTGAGTTTAGGAGTCGGGAGATAATGCTGCAGCTTTATAGGACCCTGGTTAGACCCCACTTGGAGTACTGCGCGCAGTTCTGGTCACCTCATTACAGGAAAGATGTTGAAGCCATTGAAAGGGTGCAGAGGAGATTTACAAGGATGTTGCCTGGATTGGGGGGCATGCCTTATGAGGATAGGTTGAGGGAGCTTGGTCTCTTCTCCCTGGAGAGACGAAGGATGAGAGGTGACCTGATAGAGGTTTACAAGATGTTGAGAGGTCTGGATAGGGTAGACTCTCAGAGGCTATTTCCAAGGGCTGAAATGGTTGCTACGAGAGGACACAGGTTTAAGGTGCTGGGGGGTAGGTACAGAGGAGATGTCAGGGGTAAGTTTTTCACTCAGAGGGTGGTGGGTGAGTGGAATCGGCTGACGTCGGTGGTGGTGGAGGCAAACTCGTTGGGGTCTTTTAAGAGACTTCTGGATGAGTACATGGGATTTAATGGGATTGAGGGCTATAGATAGGCCTAGAGGTGGGGATGTGATCGGCGCAACTTGTGGGCCGAAGGGCCTGTTTGTGCTGTGGCTTTCTATGTTCTATGTTCTATGAAACCAGTGGGAAAGGTTTTAAAAACTCAGGGTATTCCCAAAGGAGAGCACTGGTTTAAATCAGTTTTAGAAATGGAGAATGGCAGCGCACAAATTCCGAGGAATGCATTTTTAAAAATTATTTGATCCTAATTGCACAAGATAATTTTCTATTATTGACTTTGACAATGACGCCGTTAATTCCCAGGTGCCCCTGCGGGTATGAACGTGTCCTATTCATTCCACAGGAGCCCATTGCGCAGGCGCGATGCTATATCTGGAGCGTGCGCAGTGTCACTTTGCCCGGAGCCCTATGAATGCGGGAGCCGCTTTTTTCAGCGGGTGAGTCGGTGGGGCTGCGGGAGAAATGGAGCCGGGAGTCGTGGTAGGGAGGGAGCTCTGGCTTCACAAACACCCGCTGTAGGCCGCACGGCCCGAATGGGACCCTGCAGGTCCCGGGTTTACAGCTCCCAGGCTTTAATCTCGGGAAGAAGTTTAACAACACCAGGTTAAAGTCCAACAGGTTTATTTGGTTGCAAAAGCCACACAAGCCACACTACCAAATAAACCTGTTGGACTTTAACCTGGTGTTGTTAAACTTCTTACTGTCTTTACCCCGCCCAACGCCGGCAACTCCACATCATGACTTTAATCTCGGGAAGAAGTTTAACAACACCTGGTTAAAGTCCAACAGGTTTATTTGGTAGCAAAAGCCTCACAAGCTTTCGGAGCCCCAAGCCCCTTCTTCAGGTGAGTGGGAATTCTGTTCACAAACAGGGCATATAAAGACACAAACTCAATTTATATGAATAATGGTTGGAATGCGAATACTTACAGCTAATCAAGTCTTTAAGATACAAACAATGTGAGTGGAGAGAGCATCAAGACAGGCTAAAGAGATGTGTATTGTCTCCAGACAGGACAGCCAGTGAAACTCTGCAGGTCCAGGCAGGCTGTGGGGATTACAAATAGTGTGACATGAACCCAATATCCCGGTTGAGGCCGTCCTCATGTGTGCGGAACTTGGCTATCAGTTTCTGCTCAGCGACTCTGCGCTGTCATGTGTCGTGAAGGCCGCCTTGGAGAACGCTTAGCCAAATATCAGAGGCCGAATGTCCGTGACCGCTCAAGTGCTCCCCAACAGGTAGAGAACAGTCTACCTGTTCTCCAACAGACCATTGTCCGCAGCAAACTACCCAGCCTTCAGGAGAACAGTGACCATGACACCACACAACCCTGCCACAGCAACCTCTGCAAGACGGGCCGGATCATCGACACGGATGCCATCATCTCACGTGAGAACACCATCCACCAGGTACACGGTACATACTCTTGCAACTCGGCCAACGTTGTCTACCTGATACGCTGCAGGAAAGGATGTCCCGAGGCATGGTACATTGGGGAAACCATGCAGATGCTACGACAACGGATGAATGAACACCGCTCGACAATCACCAGGCAAGACTGTTCTCTTCCTGTGGGGGAGCACTTCAGCAGTCACGGGCATTCAGCCTTGGATCTTCAGGTAAGCGTTCTCCAAGGCGGCCTTCACGACACACGACAGCGCAGAGTCGCTGAGCAGAAACTGATAGCCAAGTTCCGCACACATGAGGACGGCCTAAACCGGAATGTTGGATTTATGTCACATTATCAGTAACCCCCACAGCTTGCCTCCTGATCTTGCAGAATCTTACAAGCTGTTCTGTCTGGAGACAATACGCATCTCTTTAACCTGTGTTTAATGTTCCCTCCACCCACATTATCTGTACCTTTAAGACCTGGCTGGCTGTAGAGATTTACATTCTAATTAGTATTCTGTAACTTGATGTTGTGTCTCTGTGCACTTTTGGAGAACAGATTTTCACTCCATCTGACGAAGGAGCAGTGCTCCGAAAGCTTATGGTATTTGCTACCAAATAAACCTGTTGGACTTTAACCTGGTGTTGTGAGACTTCTTACTGTGCTTACCCCAGTCCAACGCCGGCATCTCCACATCCAGGACAGGAAGCAGTGAGCATGGATCTGTGAATCAGCCTCAATCAGCACCTTCAGGAGAATTGGGAGGGTGAATATTAGATACAGCAGAGTGAGAATGGAGGGAGAGTGTGTGGGATGGAGATTTACAGCTTTTTGGGACTGAAATAGGAAAGAATGTTCCATAGAAACTAGAATTGTCTGTTCTGACTTTCTATCCTGTACTGACACTGATGACTTTTGTAAATTCATTTTACAGGATATTGAAAGAGGAATCACAGACCGAAATCTCAAACTTCACGTCTAGATCTGACAGAGTCATATTCCTTGGGAGCTGAATATCATCGGACTTTGAATCTCGAAGGAGAAATGATTGTCCAGTTTGTCGATTTGAAAAGAGTTCGACCATCAGTGTGACGGGAAAAGCACCAACACACTGCCACACTCGAGTGAGAGTGTTCTAGTGCTCGGACTAAAGAGCTTTAACTAGTTACACCGCCTGAATAAATATCACACCATTCACAGCGGGGAGAGACTGTACCCGTGCTGTGTGTGTGGACGAGGCTTCAACTGATTGTCCACCCAAGACAGAGGTCAGGACACCTGCACCATGGAGAAACCATGGAAATGTGTGGAAGAGATACAGATCCCAATCTCAGCTGGAAGCTCATCGGCGCAGTCACACTGGGGAGAGGCCATTCACTTGCACTCAGTGTGGGGAGGGATTCAGTCATTTATGCAGCCTGCTGACACACCAGCGAGTTCACACTGGGGAGAGGCTGTTCACCTGCTCTCAGTGTGGGAAGGGATTCACTTGTTCATCCCACCTGCGGAGGCACCAGCGAGTTCACACGGCAGAGAGACCATTTACATGTCCTCAGTGTGGGAAGGGATTCACTTGTTCATCCCACCTGCAGACACACCAGCGAGTTCACACTGGGGAGAGGCCATTCAGCTGCTCTCATTGTGGGAAGGGATTCACTCAGTTATCCAACCTGCGGAAACACCAGCGAGTTCACACTGGGGAGACGCCATTCAGCTGCCCTCAGTGTGGGGAGGGATTCACTTGTTCATCCAGCCTGCGGAGGCACCAGCGAGTTCACACTGGGGAGAGACCATTCACCTGCTCTGATTGTGGCAAGGGATTCAGTCAATCATCCAACCTGGTAAAGCACCAGCGAATTCACACTGGGGACAGGCCATTCACCTGCTCCGTGTGTGGGAAGGGATTCACTCAGTCACCTCACCTGCTGAAACACCATCATGTTCACGAGTGACTGCAAGGACTGAATTTTGCTGTTCATCACATCGAGGTCCCAACCATTTTCATCGGTGTCTGTTTCTGCTGATGTTAATAAAACCCTGGCCCAGTTGTAAGATTTGTATTGTGGATTGTCTTGTCTGAGTCCTGAACTCGGAAATAAAAACAAGAAGTGCTGTAAAAACTCAGCAGGTCTGACAGCATCTCTGGAGAGAGAAACAGAACTAATGTTTTGACACTGAAGAAGAGTCACATTCAACTGGAAACATTAACTGTTCCTGTCTTTACAGATTCTGTCAGACTTACTGAGATTTTGCAGCAACTTCTGCTTTTAGAATGACGGTGAATGCTGGATACATGAATCAGAGACTGGTGTAAAACTGGGATCTGCTCCTAAATCAAAGTGAAACAGCAGGTTAAAGTTTCCAGTCTGAAAAGTACTATGGTTGTTATACTATATATACCATTTTAAGGCTGGTTTTAACTCATTTAAAATAAACCTGTTTAAAATATATTTGTTAAAGTCAGTATTAAAATACGAGTTGGATGAGTTCACAGGAGCTTGTTAACCGCTGGGACAATTATTCAACAAACATTGTCTGTCCAGATAGAGAAGAAGCTGCAGTTTGTTTGCAGGAATTCCCTGTTTTATTGATGTGTGTGTGTGTTAGACATCAGGATAACTAAAAATACACAAACCTGGACATCAATGGTGATCTGATTGACAGTTACTCTGGGAATCACTCCCACTGTGAAACTTCAGCACTGACACTGCTGAATTTTGTCGGCTCAGGGAGTGGGGCCTCTAGGAGTGGACTGTAAAAAAGCTGGGTTTCAGTATCCTGACTAATATATGGTGAGGAACCAGAAAAATCCTTACTGAGGAACTGCCTGGGGTTTTACCAGTGTAGGTTCAGGGGCGAATGATTCCTGACTCCCTGAAATGTCTGATATTGAACCCAGTTTGGAACAAGATTCATTCAGTTTCCAGGAGAATAGAGACAAATATCACCCACAACTGAGAGAGAGAAAAACAGCCACCTTGATCAATGACTTGGATGAAGCCAGAATTGATGATACAAAGATAGGTAGAAAAGCAAGTTGTGAGGTTATTACAAAAAATCTGTAAGGGGCACAGATAAGTTACCTGAATGGACAGAAAAATGGCAGATGGAGTATAGTGCGGGAAAGTGGGAGCTTTTCCACTTTGGCAGGAAGAATAGAGAAGCAAAAAATTGTTTAAATATACAGAAACTGAAGAATACTGCCGTAGAGAGGAATCTGGGTGTCCTTGTACATGAATCGTGAAAAAATAGGATGAAGGTACAGCAAGTAAAGAAGGCGGCAAATGGAGTGTTGGACTTTACTGCAAGGGGGTGGAGTTTGAAAAATGGAACTTGCTGCACCTACACAGGACATTGCTGAGATAGCAGCTGGAATACTGTGTACAGTTCTGGTCTCCCTACTTATGGAATGACATGCTTTAATTGGAATGAGTTCAGAGAAAGTTCACCAGACCCATTCCTAAGATGAAGGTGTTGCCTTTTGAGGAAAGGTTGTGAAGGTGTAGGGGAGAATTCTCCCATCCCACCCACCACAGGAATCGTAGCAGGCCAGGGGGTGGACCACACAACGGTCCTTTGACCTCGGGGCAAGTGATGCCGCAGAATCCAACTCGTCTTTTGGGGAAGGGTTGCACCTATACTCATTGGGTTTGGAAGAATGAGCAGTGAACATTCTGAAACATATAAGATTCTCATGGACAGTTGACAGGCGAGAGGCCAAGAGGATGATTCATGAAGGAGTCTTGAACTTGGTGCCACAGATCTACAAGGAAGCCAAGTGTATTCTTTTCGCCCTTCCAGACACCAATACTTTATCCTCCGTTTTAGTCAGGTTAGTCAGAGGTTTAGTCAGGTATGGTGAAAGCTTCAACCAATCATCTGGCCTTTTGGAACATAATTGCAGTCACAGGGAGATGCCATGGAAATGTGGGGATTGTGGGAAGAACATAAGAACTAGGAGCAGGAGTAGGCCATCTGGCCCCTCGAGCCCTCATGGCTGATCTTTTTGTGGACTCAGCTCCACTTACACACCCGCTCACCATAACCCTTAATTCCTTTACTGTTTAATAATTTATCTATCCTTGCCTTAAAAACATTCAATGAGGTCGCCTCAACTGCTTCACTGGGCAGGGAATTCCACAGATTCGCAACCCATTGTGTGAAGAAGTTCCTCCTCAACTCAGTCCTAAATCTGCTTCCCCTTATTTTGAGGTTATGCCCCCTAGTTCTAGTTTCACCCGCCAGTGGAAACAACTTCCCTGCTTCTATCTTATCTATTCCCTTCATAATCTTATATGTTTCTATAAGATCTCCCCTCATTCTTCTGAAATCCAATGAGTATAGGCCCAGTCTATTCAGTTTCTCCTCATAAGCCAACCCTCTCAACTCCGGAATCAACCTCGTGAATCTCCTCTGCACCCCCTCCAGTGCCAGTATATCATTTCTTAAGTAAGGAGACCAAAACTGTACACAGTACTCCAGGTGTGGCCTCACCAGCACCTTCTACAGCTGCAATAATCTTGCTGTTTTTAAACTCCATCCCTCTAGCAATGAAGGACAAAATTCCATTTGCCTTCTTAATTACCTGTTGCACCTGCAAACCAACTCTTTGAGATTCCTGCACAAGGACACCCAGGTCCCTCTGCACAGCAGCATGCTGCAATTTTTTCCCATTTAAATAATAGTCAATTTTGCTGTTATTCCTACCAAAATGGATGACCTCACATTTACCAACATTGTGCTCCATCTGCCAGACCCTCGCCCACTCACTTAGATTATCTATATCCCTTTGCAGACTTTCAGCGTCCTCTGCACACTTTGCTCTTAGTGTCATCTGTGAATTTTGACACACTACACTTGGTCCCCACCTCCAAATCATCGATGTAAATCGTAAACAATTGCGGTCCCAACACTGATCCCTGAGGCACACCACTAGTCACTGATCGCCAACCAGAAAAACACCCATTTACCCCCACTCTTTGCTTTCTGTTAGTTAACCAATCCTCTATCCATGCTAATACATTACCCGTAACACTGTGCACCTTTATCTTATGTAGCAGTCTTTGGTGCGGCACCTTGTCAAATGCCTTCTGGAAATCCAGATACACCACATCCACAGGTTCCCCATTGTCCACTGCACATGTAATGTTCTCAAAGAATTCCACCAAATTAGTCAAACATGACCTGCCCTTCATGAACCCATGCTGCGTCTTACCAATGGGACAATTTATATCCAGATGTCTCGCTATTTTTTCCCTGATGATAGATCCAAGCGTTTTCCCTCCGACAGAAGTTAAGCTAACCAGCCTATAGTTACCTGCCTTTTGTCTACCTCCTTTTTTAAATGTTTGTGATTTTGTGAAACCTGTTTTTGTTGTCTGAGCTGACTGGAATTAGAGCCAGAGCAGGAGTAATCCAGGGGAATGATTTGGAGGTAAAGCAAAATCCAGCAGATGCTGGAGTTCTGAAAAGAACCGACCTGCTGAGTTTATCCAGCATTTTCTCTATTTATTATAATGATTTTGGGACCTGGGTTTGAATCCCACCACGTTTCAATAAAAATATTGATGAGCATGAATTAATTGTTGTAAAAACACACCTGGTTCTCTAATGCCCTTTAAGGAAGGAAATCTGCCGCCCTGATCCAGTCTAACCGACATGTGACTGGATTCACAAACAATTCAAGGGCTGACTGGGTAAACAGGGAATGTCACCATCAGAAAAACAGAGCCCCCTTGAGGGCAGAAGGGTTAGGACAGGTTATGGAGAAGGTTAAAACTGTCATCATTGAGAACAACACAGACTTTAACGGAACAACTTGTCCCAAACACAATCTCTTGTAGTTAGTGTGGCAGGGTGTGGTGAATCAGGTTTAAAAAGAGTCAAATTATATATGTTTTCTAGTTTGGACAACCACATTTAAATCTGGGACTCGGATGAGGATATGAATTGGTGTTTGGTGGTAAGATCTAAATGTGTGTATTACGCCAGGAAGCCTTAAACCCAGAGTGAGAATATTTCAAACCAGGGTTCAAAATGAACGGCTGTGGATGGTGAATTCACTCTCAAAAGAAAACAAAGAAAATTACAGCACAGGAACACCCCCTTCGGCCCTCCAAGCCTGCACCAACCACGCTGCCCGACTGAACTGAAACCCCCTACCCTTCTGGGGACCATATCCCTCCATTCCCATCCTATTCATGTATTTGTCAAGATGCCCCTTAAAAGTCACTATCATATCTGCTTCCACTACTTCCCCCGGCAGCGAGTTCCAGGCACCCACCACCCTCTGGGTAAAAAACCTGCCTCCTTTAAACCTTGCCCCTTGCACCTTAAACCTATGCCCCCTAGTAATTGACTCTTCTGCCCTGGGAAAAAGCTTCTGACTATCCACTCTGCCCAGCCCCTCACAATCTTGTAGACTTCTATCAGATCGCCCTCAACCTGTGTCGTTCCAGTGAGAACAAACCAAGTTTCTCCAACCTCTCCTCATAGCTAATGCCCTCCATGCCAGGCAACATTCTGGTAGATCTTTTCTGTACCCTCTCCACCCTCTCCAAAGCCTCCACATCCTTCTGGTAGTGCGGCGACCAGAACTGAACACTATATTCCAAGTGTGGCCGAACTAAGGTTCTATAAAACTGCAACATGACTTGCCAAAAGGCCCGCAGAAATTCTGTCTTGGGAGGAACTACTGGAAGAAATAAATCATCCTGTACATGGGAGAGACAGAAACTGTGAGGACCATCTCCTCCAATCACAGATTCTGTCTCTCCCGATGTTGCTACATCTGCAGAGACAGAGTCTCAAACTGGAGGAACAGCTTTGCCACCTATTTTGAGAAAAGACTCAGCAGCCGATCTGTGATGTGTGGAGGAGTTGTGTCTTCCTGCTACAGAACTAGTTTCATAGCAGTGTGAGCCTCAAAAGGAATGATCCAACCATCGGCAGACCTTTCCCCATTCTGCTGAACAAGTCTCGATTATTTTTATATATCTCAGAAGGTGGGGTTTACAGCTCAGGAATTTGAGTAACCAGATATTGTGAACGTACTTACAATCACTTGGGTCGTCACATTAGAAATTGAGATACATTCATCCAGGTTCATATTCTAAACTGCTTTTATTTGCAGTTTAACATTCACAGACAACATACAAAATCCCCGGTCAGAGCTGATCTCAGCTGGTGTAGTGAGGTTATTGATGGGTTATTGATGTAAATCCACACACAATGAAGATCAGAATCGGGAGAGATTTTTCCTGCTCCACTGTCTGAACCAATAAACATCTGATTCAGTTCCCTTGTGTCAAATAGTTAGAATTCTCATTTTGGAAAGAGAGTATGGGAGTATTTTTAAAGTAAATTAACAAAACATATCATTCATAGATTCCAATTTAAAAGTTTTAATATATACACAGTCTTCAGTATTTGTGCTATCTTATTCAAAGAAGTAAACTAACAGAAACACAAAAGGTAATGTTACTACGTGACTACATCACTAATAAAGGAGTTACTGAGAATGGAAAACGATGCCCTGGAAACCAAAAAATAGCCCTTAAAAATCAAAGAGTAGCTTTCCAGAAAATCTCAATACAAGCATTGAAAATAAATACTTTGTGCCCTGCAGATGGATCTTTCAGAGAATGAATTGTAGATTTTGCCCAAAGATCAAATTAGAATTGAAGCAAAAGTTCTTAACTTTATTCTAAACAGGTTCCTGTTGAGAGTTCTTCAATTAAGGGGGAAGATCACTGGTGGTGCTTTTAAAAAGTGACATTGCAGCCCTGAAAATCAGTGACACTTCCAGAATATTAAATTCCAGCTAGTTATAGGGTTTGTTAACATCAGCAGAAATAAAATATTGTCAGACTGTCAATACTGAACAGCAGCAAAAACAGCAAAATCCAACCCCTGCAGTCACTTGTGAACTTGTTGATGTCTCAGGAGCCATTGTGACTGAGTGAATCCCTTCCCACACACAGAGCAGTTGAATGGCCTCTTAGTGTGAGTGCGTTGGTGAGCCAGCAGGTTGAAAGACTTTGCGAATCCCTTCCCACACACGGAGCAAGTGAATGGCCTCTCCCCTGTGTGAACTCGCTGGTGAGCAGAGAGGTTGGATGACCGATTGAATCCCTTCCCACACACGGAGCATGTGAATGGTCTTTCTGCAGTGTGAGTGCGTCGGTGAGCAGTGAGGTTGGATGACTGCCTGAAATTCTTTCCACAGTCAGTGCAGCGGAATGGCTTCTCTTCAGTGTGAATTTTCTGGTGTCTCAGCAGACTGGGTAAAACTGTGAATCCCTTTCCACACAAAAAGCAAGTAAACGGTCTCTCCCCAGTGTGAATTCGCTGGTGTGCAATGAGGGAGGATGCCTGTCTGAAACTCCGTCCACAGTCAGTGCAGCTGAATGGCTTCTCCTCAATGTGAACTCGCTGGTGTGACAGTAAGTGGGATGACCCAGTGAATCCCTTCCCACAGTCGGAGCAGGTGAACGGCCTCTCCCCAGTATGAACTCGCTGGTGTGACAGCAGGTGGAATGACTGAGTGAATCCCTTCCCACACACGGAGCAGATGAATGGTCTCTCCCCGGTGTGAGTGCGTTGGTGCACAGTGAGTGCTGAAGAATGCCTGAACCTCTTCCCACAGGAGGTGCAGGTGAATGGCTTTTCCTCAGTGTGAATTCTCTGGTGAGACCAAAGGCCAGATGACTGAATGAATCCCTCCCCACAGACAGAACAGGTGAACGGTCTCTCACCAGTGTGACTGCGCCGATGGTTTTCCAGCAGGGAAGGGTAACTGAATCCTTTCCCACAGTCCCCACATTTCCACGGTTTCTCCATGGTGCTGGTGTCCTTATGTTTCTCCAGGTTAAATGATCAGTTGAAGCCTCATCCACACACAGAACACGTGTACAGTTTCTCCTTGCTGTGAATGGTGTGATGTTTTTTAAGGCTGCGTAACTGGATAAAGCTCTTTCCACAGTCAACTCACTGAAACACTCTCACTCGGGTGTGCGGGTATCTTGGTGCTTTTTCAGTCACACTGATGTTTGAAATCTTCTCCTCCAGACAGAAGACAAACATTTCTCCTTCCACATTCAAAGTCTGAGGATATTTAAGTCCAAGTGAATCGAGACTCTGTCTGATTTTGATGTGATGTTTCTTCACCTCACCTGTAAAAGGAGTTTACAAAATTAATCACTGTCAGTCCAGGATAGAAATTTTGAACAGACAATTCTAATTCTCTGGAACATTTCTTCCTCTCTCATTCCCCCAAATCAATAAATTCCTGTCCCACAAATTCTCCCTCCTCCCTTGGCTTAAATCCAAACCCATCTCACCATTCCTTTCCCCCACTCCCAGTTTTCTCCCTCCCTCTCCTCTGTCTGGGTTCAGTTCTCCAGCTGCTGTCTGCAGACTGACAATAAAACCAATGGGTCTTATTGGGGGCGTTGGGGCCTCCAGCGGGTGTTTGTGAATCCTCCCCGCCCACCTCCCAGGGTTTCCTTCCTTCCCAGAGATCAGAGTCCTCATTGATTTGAGGCCAAAGTGTAACCTCTTATTTATTGTCCCCCTCCCCCATCCTCTGATGTGAACCATTCTCCAGTGGCTGAGCTAGGATGGGGCCGTTAACCTGGGCCTGTTCCCGGGAGGGAGGGAGGGAGAAGCCCCGCAGCTGCAAACCAGGGAGCTGACAATGATTCTGAAGGGTTTGCGGATCCACAAAGTGTTTCCAAATCCTCCCAGCCACCGCCTAACGCTGACTCCGCTTCTCCGGGACAAACAAGCGCCAAGGACAGCAATGACACTGCGCATGCTCCACATCACAATGCCCGGGCATTGATTGACGGCAGCTCCGGACCAATAGGAAGAGGGGGCGGGGCTGGAGGACCGAGCAGGAGCGGCTGGTCCTCCAACCAAACGGAGTGAAGGAAGGGCGGGGCTGGAGCAAATATTTCAGCACCGGGTGAAGCGCTGGAGCCGGCGGTTGGAGATTGGGGAGGATCCGCAAACCCTTCAGAATCATTGTCAGCTCCCTGGTTTGCAGCTGCGGGGCTTCTCCCTCCCTCCCTCCCGGGAACAGGCCCAGGTTAACGGCCCCATCCTGGTTGGAGCTGGAGCATGCGCAGTGCCTGCGGCAGACGGTCAGGAGCTCGAGCGAGCGGGTTTTCAATGGAGATTTTTACAAAGACCGAGTGCAGATCCAGAGCCTGAAATAAAACCGGAAACATAAATGGAGTTTGCGGGTGGATGGTGAGGCTTTATAAACACCCGGTGTCGGCCACAGTCCCTCAATTTGCAAAGCAAATTCCTCAGACCTTCTGATGGTTTCAGGCCGGAGTTCAAATCCGCCATCTTTATGAAGGTCCGTGTACTGCAAAGCGCATGCGCATCCGCCATCTTTATTGAGGTAAATTGGAACAACGCATGCGCAGCCACCGTATTTGTTGAGGTTGAAACCAAATGAATAACCCACAGGGAACAAAAAAAATCAGAGTTTGATTTCATAACAAAATCGATGTGTTGTTGTAAAACCGGAAGTTAGGGTTACAGCCAACAACAACTTCTATTTATATAACACCATTAATATCAGGGTGGTTAGCACTGCTGCCTCACAGCTCCAGGGACCCAGGTTCGATCCCAGCCTTGGGTCACTGTCTGTGCGGAGTTTGCACGTTATCCCTGTGACTGTGGGTTTCCTCTGGGTGCTCCCGTTTCCTCCCACCGCCCAAAGATGTGACGTTTAGGGGAATTGGCCATGCTATATTGCCCCTTCGTGTCCAAAGATGTGCGGGTAAGGGGGATTAGTGGGGTACAGATCAGGGGTAAAATATTCAGAGTCAGTGTAGACTTGATGGGCTAAATGGTTTCCTTCTGCACTGTAGGAATTCTTTGAGAAGTCATCCTTGTGCACTGAAGGTCTAGTCACTAATGGTGGAGTGATTAAAATAGGGAATGTGCAGGAAACCAGAATCAGCACAGTGTTAGAGGTGATTCCAGAGATAGGAACAGGCCTTGGAGTGATTTGTACAAATTAGTTGTAAGGATGCATGAAAAATACGCATTTCATTTGGATCTCATAGAATTCTACAGTGCAGAGGGAGGCCATTTGGCCCATTGAGTCTGCACTGACCACAATCCCACCCAGGCCCTATCCCCATTACCACATGCATTTATCCTAGCTAGCCCCCCTGATACTCAGGGGTAATTTAGCATAGCCAATCTATCTAACCCGCACATGTTTGGACTGTGGGAGGAAACCAGAGCACCTGCAGGAAACCCATGCAGACACGGGAGAACATGCAAACTCCACACAGACAGTGACCCAAGCTGGGAATCAAATCGGGTCACTGGGGCTGTGAGGCACAGGGCTAACCACTGCGCCACCATGCCGCCCTCTGCTCAGGGAAGAGGGAGAGTGTATGGGACAGATTTACTGTTTTGGGGAACAAGAGCAGAAAAGTTGTTCCTTAGAAATTAGACTTGTCTGATCAGAATTTCTATCCTGGACTGACAGTAGTTTTGTAAACTTCTTCTTTTGCAGGATATTTGATGGGGAAGATTTACAGTCAGAAAAATTGAATCAAGATTTAACAGTCGCTCAATTCACCAGCACCTGAACACGATCAGCCTTTGAATGTGGAGTGCGGGAAAAGATTTCAAACATCAGTGTGACTGGAAAAGCACTGAGACAGACACACACCCGAGTGAGAGCTTTCCAGTGAACTGACTGTGGAAAGAGCTTTAACCAGTTACACAGCCTGAGAAAACATCACACCATTCATAGCAATGTGAATCTGTGCATGTGTTCTGTGTGTGGACGAGGCTTCAACTAATCACTCAATATGGAGAGACATGATGATACTGACATCATAGAGAAACCGTGGATATGTGGAGACTGTGGGAAAGCATTCACTTGCCCATCCAAACTGGAAACTCATCGACGCACCCACACAGGGGAGAGACCCTTCACGTGTCCCGTGTGTTGGAAGGAATTTACTCAATCATCCTGCCTAACATTACACCAGCGAGTTCACACTGGAGAGAGACCATACACTTGCTCTGTGTGTGGGAAGGGATTCGTCCAGATGTATAACCTACAATTACACAGGAGAGTTCACACTGGAGAGAGGCCGTTCACCTGCTCCGTGTGTGGGAAGCGATTCATTAATTCATCCAACCTTGTGACACACCAGCGAGTTCACACTGAGGAGAGGCCATTCAGCTGCACTGACTGTGGAAAGAGCTTCAGACATTCATCCAGCCTCAAAGCACATCAGCGACTTCACACTGGGGAGAGACCATTCACCTGCTCAGAGTGTGGGAAGGGATTCACTACCTCCTCCCACCTGGTGACACACCAGCGACTTCACGAGTGAATGCAGGGAGTGGATTCTGCTGTACCTGCTGCTGTTAATCACATCCAGGAGTGAGCCACATTCATTCTGACATTTGAGGTTTGTTTCTGCTGATAATAATCCCTGTAGCTGGGCTGGAGTTTAATATTCTCGATCGAGAGCTGATTGTGTTTTTGGGGTTGCCATTTCCCTTTAAGAACCACTGTCTGTGATCTTTCCCCATCATTCAGGAACTCTCGTCACCGATTCTTCACAGTACAGAAAGAGGCCATTCAGCCCATCAAGTCTGCACTGGCTCACTGAAAGAGCCTTATCCCATTCCCCTGCCATACTTCTGTAACCTTGCACACTCTTTCTTTTCAGATAACAATCCAATTCTCTTTTGAGTACCTTGATCAAACCTGCCTCCACTGCTCTCACAGGACGTTTATTCCAGACTCCAACCACTCACGAGGTGAAAATAATTTTCCTTGCATCACTTTGACTCTGTTTTCCCCATTAACGTAGGTCTGTGCCCTCTAGTTCTTGATGTTCTCTTGGTGGGAACATTTTCTCACTATTTCACCTGCCCAATTCCTCAGGATCTTGAATACCTCTATCAATCTCCTCTCGACCATCTTCAATCAGACAATTAACATTTATTTCTTCTGATGTTAATCTCTAACTGACCTGGAATTTAATATTCTGAAATCTGTTAAATAAATCAGCTTTGTTCCAAACACACGGTGTGTTAAATCCTTGATTTCTCCAGGATAAGAGATTAATTGATGTCTTGTTACTGACTTCTGTTTTTTGGTTCTTTTCTCCTTTTAACTCCAGATTATTTCAGTCTCAGACCTTCAGTTACACTCATTTTTTTAAAATTTGACTTATTATTGTCACAAGTATTAGCATAAAATGAAAAGTATTGTTTCTTATCATGGACAAGTCCCAGCTCCCTATACTTTCTAGAATGTCTCTCCCAGCCTTGAGATCTAGGGAAGTTTTCAGTATTTAAAAACAGAAAATACTGGAAATTATAATCCATACTTTTCCAAGTGTCAGTTGATTGTGTCCCAGATTATTGGCTTTTCCCCACTGCTGATGTTAAGCTGATTGTTCTGTAATTGCTGTGTTTTTGAACAGGGATGTAACATTTACATTCTCTGTCCTTTGTCACTACGACTCTATAAGGATTGGAAGATTGTGGCCAGAGCTCCACAAGCTCCATGTGAAGGACAGTGTGTGTCAGAGTGCAGCAGTCCCTCAGTGTCAGACTGCAGTGTCAGCCTAGATAATGTGCTCAGCTTGATGAGTATTTCCTGTTGTTATTGATGTGGATCATTCAGAAACAATGGACTCTGATGATGTCATCCAGTCCTGCTGCGATGATGTCATAGAGACTATTACATCACAGCAGAGCCTTAGTAGTGAAAACAGTTTTGTTCCAGATGAGAGGTGATGGCCCAATGCTATTATCCCTGGACTTAATCCATAAACTCAGCTTATGTTCTGGGGACCGGGTTCAAATCCCACCACAGCAAGTGGTGTAATTTGAACAAAGAACAAGAAAAAAGAAAATTATAGCACAGGAACAGGCTCTTTGGCCCTCCAAGCCTGCACTGATTATGCTGCCCGTCTGAACTAAAAAGGCCTCCGGGGACCATATCCCTCTATTCCCATTTTATTCATGCATTTGTCCAGGTGTCCCTTAAAAGTCACTATCATATCTGCTTCCACTACCTCCCCCAGCAGCGAGTTCCAGGCACCTGCCACTCTTGGTAAAAAAAAAACTTGCCTCGTACATTTAATTCAATAAAAATAATTGAATTCAATAAAAAAAAAATCAGGATTAAGAATCTACTGCTGACCATGAAACCATTGTCAATTGTCAGAAAAAAACCATTTGGTTCAGTAAAGCAAAAAGTAAAGTTTATTTATTAGTCACAAGTAGGCTTATATTAACAGTGCAGTGAGGTTACTGTGAAATTCCCCTGGTTGCCACACTCCGGCATTTGTTCGAGTCAATGCACCCTAACCAGCATGTCTATCAGACTGTGGGAGGAAACCGGAGCACCCGGAGGAAACCCACGCAGACACACAGAGAACGTGCAAACTCCACACAGACAGTGACCCAAGCTGGGAATCGAACTCCAGTCCCTGGCGCTGTGAGGCAACAGTGCTAACCACTGTACCACCCCATGAATGTCCGTTTGGGGAAGGAAATCTGCTGTCCTTACCTGTCTGGCCTACATGTGACTCCAGAGGCACAGCAATGTGGTTGACGATCAACTGCCCTCTGAAATGGCCCAGTGAGCCACTCAGTTCGATGGTAACTAGGGATGGGCAATAAATGCCGGCCATGCAGTGACGCCCATGTCCCACAAATGCATAAAAAATCCTCAGAGTTTAAATTCACACAGCCATTCTGTCTCCTTTTGTAATTACCACTCACTTCATCCGTTTAAATAAATGGACGTCAATGAACATAATTCATTCCTGGATGTGATTTACAGTAAAATCCAGTCACTGATTATTTGTGAACTCGCTGGTGACTCATCAGGGTGGATGAGCGAGTGAATCTCTTCCCACACACGAAGCAGGTGAATGGTCTCTCCCCAGTGTGAATTCGCTGGTGTCTCTGCAGGGTGGCTGATTGAGTGAATCCTTTCTCACACTGCAAACAGATGAATGGCTTCTCCCCAGTGTGAACCCGCTGGTGTGCAGTCAGTTGACATAATTGTCTAAACCCAGTCCCGCAGTGAGAGCACCTGAACGGTCTCTCGTCAGTGTGAACAAGCTGATGGCGCATCAGGTCCACAGAACCTTTATAGCATTTCTCACAGTCAGCACATTTAAAAGGTCTCTCGTCAGTGTGAACTTGCTGGTGTTTCAGCAGAGTGGACGAATCGCTGAATCCCTTCCCACATTTGGAGCAAGTGAATGTTCTCTCCCCTGTGTGAACTCGATGGTGTTGTCGAAGCCCTGATGATCGAGTGAATCTCTTCCCACATTTGAAACAGATGAACAGCTTCTCCCCAGTGTGAATTCGCTGATGTGCAGTGAGTTCAGATGATTGTCTGAACCCAGTCTCACAGTGAGAGCATCTGAAGGGTCTCTCGTCAGTGTGAACAAGCTGATGTCGCATTAGGTTCTGAGAACTTTTATAGCACTTCCCACAGTCCAGGCATTTAAATGGTCTCTCATCAGTGTGAACTTGCTGATGTTTCAGCAGAGTGGATGAATCAGTAAATCCCTTCCCACACTTGGAGCAGGTGAATGGCCTCTCCCCAGTGTGAACTCGGTGGTGTTGTTGCAGCCCAGATGATCGAGTGAATCCCTTCCCACACTCGGGACAGGTGAATGGCTTCTGCCCATTATGAACACGCTGGTGCCTCAACAGGTTGGATGACCAAGTGAATCCCTTCCCACACTCAGGGCAGGTGAATGGCCTCTCCCCAGTGTGACAGGGCTGATGAGTTTCCAGCTCAGACGGGGATCTGAATCCCTGCTCACAGTCCCCAGATTTCCACGGTTTATCTACACTGTGAACATTGCTGTTTTCTTGCATGTTAAAAACCCGATGATATTCAGATCCTGATGTGATGTTTGGTTTCAGTTTCCCTGACTGCAAATCTTCCCCTTCTAATGCCCTGTGAAATTGATTTAAAACAGAAAAAAGGGAGTGAGAGAGAACTCACAAAAACAGAAATGCAAGTTGTGAAATTGAGCTAGTTTTAGCGCCAATTTCCCACCCCCTTCCTGAATCCTTTGATTCCCTGAAAGATCTCTCCAGCTCTGGGCTAGAATTTTCCTCCATTTTAATCCTGGGAAAACTGCAGTTATTGTCACCGCTCTCTGCTACAAATTCCACCCATTGACTCCATCCCTCTCCTCGGAAACTGTCTGAGACTGAGCCAGACTGTTCACATAGCAAAATATTTCACCCAACCTGAGAATCTGACCACAAATCCACATCATTACCAAGACCAGTTCCACCTCAGTAACATCACCCAACTCCAGTCTCCTCTCAGTTCATCTGCTGCTGAAACCGTCACCCATTCCTTTGTTTTGAGTTGATTTGATTTATTATTGTCACATGCATTAGTATACAGTGAAAAGTATTGTTTCCTGCATACTATACAGACAAAGCATACCATTTATAGAGAAGGAAATGAGACTGTAGTGCTACAGTCATAGCTAGGGTGTAGAGAAAGATCAACTTAATGCAACGTAGGTCCATTCAAAAGTCTGATGGCAGCAGGGAAGAAGCTGTCCTCGAGTCGGTTGGTACGTGACCTCAGACTTTTGTATCTTTTTCCTGACGTAAGAAGGTGGAAGAGAGAATGTCCGGGGTGCGTGGAGTCCTTAATTATACTGGCTGCTTTAGCAAGGCTGCGGGAAGTGTAGACAGAGTCAATGGATGGGAGGCTGGTTTGAGTGATGGATTGGACTACATTCACGACATTCTGTAGTTCCTTGCGGTCTTTGGGCAGAGCAGGAGCCATACCAAGCTGATGCTAATGCTTTCTATGGTGCATCTGTAAAAGTTGGTGCGAGTCATAGCTAACATGCCAAATTTCATAGAGTCATAGAGGTTTACAGCATGGAAACAGGCCCTTCGGCCCAACTTGTCCATGCTGCGCTTTTTTAAAAAACCCCTAAGCTAGTCCCAATTGCTCACATTTGGCCCTTATCCCTCTATACCCATCTTACCCATGTAACTGTCTGCAACGTTTTTTAAAAGACAAAATGGTACCCACCTCTACTACTACCTCTGGCAGCTTGTTCCAGACACGTTGCCCCTCTGGATCCTTTTGTATCTCTCCCCTCTCACCTTAAACCCATGCCCTCTAGTTTTAGACTCCCCTACCTTTGGGAAAAGATATTGACTATCTAGCTGATCGATGCCCCTCATTATTTTATAGAGCTCTATAAGATCACCCCTCAGCTTTCTATGCTCCAGCGAAAAAAAGTCCCAGCCTCTCCTTATAACTCAATCCATCAAGTCCCGGTAGCATCCCAGTAAATCTCTTCTGCACTCTTCTAGTTTAATAATATCCTTTCTATAATAGGGTGACCAGAACTGAACACAGTATTCCAAGTGTGGCCTTACCAATGTCTTGTACAACTTCAACAACTCCTGTATTCAATGTTCTGACCAATGAAACCAAGAATGCTGAATGCCTTCTTCACCATTCTGTCCACCTGTGACTCCAGTTTCAAGGAGCTATGAACATGTACCCCTAGATCTCTTTGTCCTGTAACTCTCCCCAGTGGCCTACCATTAACTGAGTAAGTCCTGCCCTGGTTCAATCTACCAAAATGCAATACATAGAACATAGAACATAGAACATTACAGCGCAGAACAGGCCCTTCGGCCCACGATGTTGCACCGACCAGTTAAAAAAAAAAAAAAAAAACTGTGACCCTCCAACCTAAACCAATTTCTTTTCGTCCATGAACCTATCTACGGATCTCTTAAACGCCCCCAAACTAGGCGCATTTACTACTGATGCTGGCAGGGCATTCCAATCCCTCACCACCCTCTGGGTAAAGAACCTACCCCTGACATCGGTTCTATAACTACCCCCCCTCAATTTAAAGCCATGCCCCCTCGTGCTGGATTTCTCCATCAGAGGAAAAAGGCTATCACTATCCACCCTATCTAAACCTCTAATCATCTTATATGTTTCAATAAGATCCCCTCTTAGCCGCCGCCTTTCCAGCGAAAACAATCCCAAATCCCTCAGCCTCTCCTCATAGGATCTCCCCTCCATACCAGGCAACATCCTGGTAAACCTCCTCTGCACCCTCTCCAAAGCCTCCACATCCTTCCTGTAATGTGGGGACCAGAACTGCACACAGTACTCCAAGTGCGGCCGCACCAGAGTTGTGTACAGTTGCAACATAACGCTACGACTCCTAAATTCAATCCCCCTACCAATAAACGCCAAGACACCATATGCCTTCTTAACAACCTTATCTACTTGATTCCCAACTTTCAGGGATCTATGCACACATACACCTAGATCCCTCTGCTCCTCCACACTATTCAAAGTCCTCCCGTTAGCCCTATACTCAACACATCTGTTATTCCTACCAAAGTGAATTACCTCACACTTCTCCGCATTAAACTCCATCCGCCACCTCTCGGCCCAACTTTGCAACCTGTCTAAGTCTTCCTGCAAACTACGACACCCTTCCTCACTGTCTACCACACCACCGACTTTGGTGTCATCAGCAAATTTGCTAATCCACCCAACTATACCCTCATCCAGATCATTAATAAATATTACAAACAGCAGTGGCCCCAAAACAGATCCCTGAGGTACACCACTTGTAACCGCACTCCATGATGAATATTTACTATCAACCACCACCCTCTGTTTCCTATCCGCTAGCCAATTCCTGATCCAATTTCCTAGATCACCCCCAATCCCATACATCTGCATTTTCTGCAGAAGCCTACCATGGTGAACCTTATCAAACGCCTTACTAAAATCCATATATACCACGTCCACTGCCTTGCCCCCATCCACCTCCTTGGTCACTTTCTCAAAAAACTCAATAAGGTTAGTAAGGCACGACCTACCTGCCACAAAACCATGCTGACTATCACCTATCAATTCATTACTCTCCAAATAACTATAAATCCTATCCCTTATAATTTTTTCCAACATCTTGCCGACAACAGAAGTGAGACTCACCGGTCTATAATTCCCGGGGAAGTCTCTGTTCCCCTTCTTAAACAATGGGACAACATTCGCTAACCTCCAATCTTCTGGTACTATACCAGAGGCCAACGACGACCTGAAGATCAGAGCCAGAGGCTCTGCAATCACTTCTCTTGCCTCCCAGAGAATCCTTGGATAAATCCCATCCGGACCAGGGGATTTATCTATTTTCAGACCCTCCAGAATATCCTGCACATCCTCCTTATCAACTGTAATACTGTCTATTCTACTCCCTTGCAACCCAGTGTCCTCCTCAGCTATATTCATGTCCCCTTGCGTGAACACCGAAGAGAAATATTGGTTCAATGCTTCACCAATCTCCTCCGGTTCCACACATAACTTCCCTCTGCCATCTATAACTGGCCCTAAACTTGCCCTAACCAACCTTCTGTTCTTGACATACCTATAGAACGCCTTAGGATTCTCTTTAACCCTATCCGTCGCATTTATCTAAATTAAACTCCATCTGCCATTCGTCAGCCCACTGACCCAATTGATCAAGATCCCGTTGCAATCCTGGATAACCTTCTTCACTGTCCACTATGCCACCAATCTTGGTGTCATCTGCAAACTTACTAACCATGCCTCCTATATTCTCATCCAAATCATTCATATAAATGACAAATAACAGTGGACCCAGCACCGATCCCTGAGGCACTCTGCTGGTCACAGGTCTCCAGTTTGAAAAACAACCCTCTACAACTACCCTCTGGCTTCTGTCATCAAGCCAATTTTGTATCCATTTAGCTACCTCACCCTGGATCCCGCGAGATTTTCCTTCGTCTTCTGAGAAAGTAGAGGTGTTGGTGGGCTTTCTTAACTATAGTGTTGGCTTGGGGGGACCAGGACAGGTTGTTAATGATCTGGGCACCTAAAAACATGAAGCTTTCGACCATTTCTACTTCATCCCCGTTGATGTAGACAGGACACGTTCTCCACTATGTTTCCTTATGTCGATGGCAATCTCCTTCATTTCTGTTTACAATGAGGGGGAGATTATTGTTACTGCACCAGTTCACCAGATTCTCTATCTCATTCCTGTATTCTGTCTTGTCATTGTTGGAGATCCGACCCACTACGGTGGTGTCATCAGCAAACTTGAAAATCGAGTTGGAGGGAAATTTAGCCGCACAGTCATAGGTGTATAAGGAGTATAGTCGGGGCTGAGAACACAGCCTTGTGGGGCATCGGTGTTGAGGATGATCGTGGAAGAGGTGTTGTTGTCTATCCTTACTGATTGTGGTCTGTGGGTTAGGAAGTTCAGCATCCAGTCACAGAGGAAGGTGCCGAGACCCAGGCCACGGAGTTTGGAGATGAGTTTCGTGGGAATAATGATGTTGAAGGCTGAACTGTAGTCAATAAATAGGAGTCTGACATTGCTATCTTTGTAATCTAGATGTTCCAGGGTTGAGTGCAAGGCCAGGGAATTGGCGTCTGCTGTGGACTTGTTGGGCGGTAGGCGAACTGTATCGGATCCAGGCAGTCCGAGAGGCTAACCTTTTGAAGCACTTCATAATGATGGATGTTAGACCCACCGGACGAGAGCCATTAAGCACGCTGCTTGGCTTTTCTTTCGTACTGAGATGATGGTCATCTTCTTGAAGCAGATAGGACCTCAGATTGTTGTAAAGAGAGGTTGATGATGTCTGCGAATACCCCAGCCAGCTGATCCATGCAGGTTCTGAGTGCTTGTTACCATTAGACTTAATGATTCTAACACACCCCTGGCCGGTCTCCCTCACTCAACCTGTCTATTAACTTGAGGTCATCACAATCCTGCTGCCCACGTGTTTACTCATTCCAAACCTTGTTCACCCACCACAAAGGCTCCTGTTTATGAATCAACATTTTAAATTTCTCATCCTTGTTCTCAAGTCCCTCCATGGTTTCACCCCTCCCCATCTCTGTAACCTCCTCTCGCCTCACAACCCTCCAATATCTCAGCATTCCTTTCATTCCGGCTTCCTCAGCATTCACAGTTTTAATCACTCCATCATACGTGTCCGCACTCCCCGTTACCAAGGCCATAATCTTCGGAATTTCCCCCTAAACTGCTCCCCCTCTGTGTCATCCTTCCTTTAAGATACTCCCCCTCTGTGTCATACTCCCCCCCCTGCTCCCCCTCTGTGTCATCCTTCCTTTAAGATACTCATTAAAACTACCTCTTTAACCAAGCCTTTACCCATCCACCCTCATGTCTGCTCACATGACTCTATGTCAAATGTTGCTTTATAACACACCTGAGAAACGCCTCAGAATGCTCCAGTACATGAAAGATGCTGTATAAATACACATTGTAATTATTGATTTGGAGATGTATCACTGTCCCTTCATCATCACTGGGTGAATAGCCTGTAACTCTTGACCTAAAGGGGAGCACCTTCACCACATGGACTGCAGCTGTTCAAGAAGATAAAACATAATCTTCTCCACAGGTAATTTCAGAGAAACCCTACAGTGCAGAAAGAGGCCATTCGGCCCATCGAGTCTGCACCAACCACAATCCCACCCAGGCCCTACCCCCATATCCCTACATATTTTACCCGCTAATCCCTCTAATCTACGCATCCCAGGACACTCAGGGGCAATTTTATTTTAGCATAGCCAATCAACCTAACCGGCACATCTTTGGACTGTGGAAGGAAACCAGAACACCCAGAGGAAACCCACACAGACACGAGGAGAATGTGCAAACTCCGCACAGACAGTGACCCAAGCCAGGAATCGAACCCAGGTCCCTGGAGCTGTGAAGCAGCAGTGCTAACCACTGTGCTACCGTGCCGCCCGTTTTGGGGATGGGAAATATTTTCTGTTGGTCTTGTTAGTGAAAAGACAGGGTAGTGGGATGAGCTGATTCCCTTGTAGAGAACCAGCAAATGCATGATGGGTTAGTCATTTTCTGTAGTGTAATAATTCAATGTTTCTGTGGCTTAATGAAAAAGAGACCAATTCTGGAGGCCAGGAACTAACTTCTGGAATCAATGCCCACTGCCTCCAATCGAGGTGGCGGCTGCACATGCGCCCTGTTGCCCATTGCCCCCTATAAAGATGGCCACCGCCCTGCTGTCCATTGCCCCCAATAAATATGGCGGTCACGCTGCCCATTGTTCTCGAAAGATGGAGGCTGCAAAATCGGTCAGGCAGGGCCTCGGGCGTCTTATTTGTGGTTTGAAGCTAATATCCGATGTTTATGAAAGCTCCGCTTCCTATACCGGGTGCTTATGAGTCCTCCCTTTTGACTCTCAGGCTCCATTTAACCTCACTCACTCGGTGTCTCCAATCAGTTTCTACTCTCCCTGCTGCTCCGACACCACCCCATCCGACCACTGCCTACACCGCACTGCGCATGCACCAGTCAGAGAGGCACTGAGTCTGCGCAATGATCTCCAGTATTGAAGATAGGGTATCGTCACCCTCTCGGTGCACGCTGGGTAATGGCACCGCCATTGCCACTTGATATTATCAAATACAAATACATCTTTTGTGGTCCATGATCATAATGACTGGCCTGGCCGAGAATGGCTTACTCCTGTTCCTATTTTCTATGAAAATATATTTAAACAGGCTTATTTTAAATTAATTAACACCTTCCTTGAAATAGTGTGCACAATCATTTGTCAGTCTGGGAATTTAAACTTGCTCTTTCACTTTCAGTCAGGAACACGTCCCAGTTTCACACTAAACTTTGATTTGACAGCATGTTTTCAGCCTTCACCGTTGTTCAAAATTGTTGCAAACTCTCAGCAGCTGTGACGGTATTTGTAAAGACAGAGTCAATGTTTCCAGTCCAATATGACTCTTCAGTTCCAAAACATTAGCTCTGTTTCTGCAGAGATGCTACCAAACCTGCTTTGTTTTTATTTCCGATTTCCAGCATCTGTAATATTTTGATTTTCTTTCACAATTGTTCACCTGACTCGAAACATAGTTATAAAAGAGTCTTCTGTTCCATGTTTAGGAGCTCTGGACTATAGAAAAGAGCAGTTGGGACACATTTCTGACACACCTCAGGATTAACCCACTTTGCTGTCAGTGAAGAGAGATGAGAAAGTCCAAAGTGCTGTTTGTCCCTCTCAGTGTGACCCTATGGCAGGAACAGACTGCAGTTCTGTTCCTGCTGTGTGAACCTCCCCCAGATTGCCCCTTCTGAGCTCCAGCCGGCAATGTTAAACATTCAGCTGGGAAAGATGAACATCTGCAACTATGTATTCAAATATCACTGTTTTATTTCACATTTATTTAGAATATTAAACTCCAGCCCAGTTACAGGGATTATTAACATAATCAGAAACAAACTCCAAATATCAGAATGAACATAGTCCAGTCCTGAATGTGATTCACAGCAGCAGCAATAACAGCAGAATCCAGCCCCTGTAGTAACTTATGAACTTGCTGGTGTGTCAGGATGTGAGGTAACCGAATGAATCTCTTCTCACATGGAGCAGGTGAACAGCCTGTGAATGTGTTTGTGTATCAGCAGATACATTTTGCATTTAAATCTCTGCTCACAGTCAGAAGTTTGAAAAAGTTCCTTATCAGTGTGAACAAGTTGATGTGCAGTGAAGTGGGATGACTGAGTAAATCTCTTGCTAAACATGGAGCAAGTGAACAGCCTCTCCCAGAGTGAGTGCACTGGTGGACACTGAGTTCACATGTCCAGCTGAACCCAGTCCCATAGTGAGAGACTCTGGATGGTCTGCTGTCAGTGTGAACCTGCTGATAGCACATCAGATTCATAGAAATTTTAAAACATTTCCCACAATCCAGACATTTGAAACACATTCCATCAGTGTGAACTCACTGGTGTGTTAACAAAACGAATGAATCAGTGAATTGCTTCCCACACATGGAGCAGGTGAATGACCTCTCCCTGGTGTGAACTCTCTGCTGTTGCTGCAGGATGGACAATCGCTTGAACCTCTCCCTGCACTGAGAGCAGATGAGTGGAGTGGAACGGACTGAATACACTGGTGAACCATCAGTGAATGTGGGTTTTTAAAGCTCCTGTCACAGTCTCAGCATTTAAATCCTCTCTCTTCAGTATGAACCCACTGGTGTGTGTGGAGACTGGATGGAGAAAAGTGGGAGTTCGGGGCTCAGACAAGAGGGATGTTTAGAGACAGTTTGGCCCATTGGGCTAATGGAATGGAGCAAAGCAACAGAGACAGCTGATTGGATTATCTCAATCTTAGTGACAAAGTACTTCCATGAGCTCCTCACACTTGTTGTTGGAGGTGAGGATAGAGGAAACAGGGGAGAGCCCTTCAAAAGGAACTGACTTGTATTAGAGTTATTAAAAATATTCACGATGTGAATATTTTTCGAACTTGATCGAGTTTTTCGAGGAAGTGATGAAGATGATTGATGAGGGTAGGGCAGTGGATGGTGTCTACATGGACTTCAGTAAGGCCTTTGACAAGGTCCCTCACGGCAGACTGGTGCAGAAAGTGAAGTCGCATGGGATCAGAGGTGAGCTAGCGAGGTGAATACAAAACTGGCTCGGTCAAAGAAGACAGAGGGTAGCAGTGGAAGTGTTTCTGAATAGAGGGCTGTGACAAGTGGTGTTCCTCAGGGATCAGTGCTGGGACCTTTGCTGTTTGTAATATATATAAATGATTTGGAGGAAAATGTAACTGGATTGATTAGTAAGTTTGCGGACGACACAAAGGTTGGTGGATTTGCAGATAGCGATGAGGACCATCAGAGGATACAGCAGGATATAGATCAGTTGGAGACTTGGGCGGAGAAATGGCAGATGAAGTTTAATCCGGACAAATGTGAGGTAATGCATTTTGGAAGGTCTAATACAGATAGGAAATATACAGTAAATGGCAGAACCCTTAAGAGTATTGATGGGCAAAGGGATCTGGGTGTACAGGTACACAGGTCATTGAAAGTGGCAATGCAGGTGGAGAAGGTAGTCAAGAAGGCATACGGCATGCTTGCCTTCATCGGCCGGGGTATTGAGTTTAAAAATTGGCAAGTCATGTTGCAGCTTTATCGAACCTTAGTTAGGCCGCACTTGGAATATAGTGTTCAATTCTGGTCGCCACACTACCAGAAGGATGTGGAGGCTTTGGAGGGGGTACAGAAAAGATTTACCAGAATGTTGCCTGGTATGGAGGGCATTAGCTATGAGGAGAGGTTGGAGAAACTTGGTTTGTTCTCACTGGAATGACGGAGGTTGAGGGGCGACCTGATAGAAGTCTACAAGATTATGAGAGTCATGGACAGAGTGGATAGTCAGAAGCTTTTTCCTAAGGTGGAAGAGTCAATTACTAGGGGGCACAGGTTTAAGGTGTGCGGGGCAAGATTTAAAGGAGATGTACGAGGCAGATTTTTTACACAGAGAGTAGTGGGTGCCTGGAACCCGTTGCCGGGGGAGGTAGTGGAAGTGGATACGGTAGTGAGTTTTAAGGGGCGTCTTGACTTTACATGAATAGGATGGGAATAGAGGGATATGGTCCCTGGAAGGGTAGGAGGTTTTAGTTCAGTCAGGCAGCATGGTCGGTGCAAGACCATGGAGGGCAGAAGGGCCTGTTCCTGTGCTGTAATTCTCTTTGTTCTGTAAACATTTCTCTGGATATTTAAATAAAAAGAGTTATCCAAGTGAATGTTGGTCCAAGAGAAAGTGACTCTGGGGAATTAATAATGGAAAGTGAGGAGATGGCAGATGAATTCAACAGGTACTTTGTATCAGTCTTCACTATAGTTTAGTACTCTACCCGATAGTATCGAGGATAGAAGTAATATCTCATCAGGGTGTGGAAGGGAGAGAGGAACTCAGGAAAACTGCTGTCACTTATGAAGTGGTACTGAGCAAATAGTTGGAGCTGTCGGCTGACAAATCCCGGACCCTGATGGACTTCATTCTCGGCTCTGAAAAGAAGCAGCTCGTCAGATAAAAGCAAAGTATTGCAGATACTGAAAATCTGAAATAAAAACAGAAAATGCTGGAAAGACTCAGCAGGTCTGGCAGTACCTGTGGAGGGAGAAACAGAGTTGACATTTCGAGGCCACATGGCTGTTCTTTAGCTGAAGAGGGGTAGAAATGACTGGTGAGATAGTTGATGCATTGTTTTAATTTTCCAAAATTCCCCAGTTTTGGTGGAAGTTCCATTAGATTAGAAAGTAGCAAATGCAGCTCCTTTATTCAAAGAAGGAGAGAGACAAAAAGCAGGAAACTACAGGACAGTTAACTTAACATGCCATAGGAAAAATGTTAGAAGCTATTATTAAATATGTTACAGCATGGCAGTGAGAAAAATCCAGGCTATGAAGGAGAGTCAACATGGTTTTGAGAAAGGGAAATCATATTCAACCTATTTTTTCAGTTCTTTGAGTGAGTCACATGTGCTGTGGATAAAGGGGAACCAAAGGTGCAGAAAGGTGAATGTACTGAGATTTCCAGAATGCATTTATAAGGTTATTGTGGAAAATGAAAACTCCTAGTGGGGCGGGGGGAATGGTAACATATTGGCACGGAAAGAAGATTGGCGAGTTAACAGGAAACAGGATTGGCATAAATGGGTCTTTTTCTAGTTGACTGGATGTGACGAGCGGTGTGCCACAGGGATCAATGCTGGGACCTCAACCTTTTTACCATTTATATCAATGACTCAGATGAAGGAATTGAAGGTATGGTTGCTAAATTTGCCTGTTCAGGTACACTGAATTTGGGAGAATTTAGCATGGACAATGCACCGAACCAGCACATCTTTCGGAATGTGGGAGGAAACCAGAGCACCCGGAGGAAACCCACGCAGACACGGGGAGAACGTGCTGACTCCATAAGACAGTGACCCAAGCCGGGAATCACACCCGGGCCCCTGGCGCTGTGAGGCAGCAGTGCTAGCCACAGTGCCACCATGCCACCCAGTTGGACTGAACAATGTTCATTCTGAGAGTCAGGTTTTGTTTCTGACAGTAATAACCATCCTAACTCAACTGGATAAATATGAAATTAATCAACTTTTTTTCAAAATTATTCTTCTGGATTTTTCCTTTTGGAGAGCGATTACACTATTTCTGCTGTGAAATGAGAACTATTGTCATTCTCCATCCATTTCAGGAAGCCTCATCCAGGATTTTAGCTATTGTGTCTGCATCATTTTTACAAACAGGAAAGGTTTCAATCCACCAGGTAAACATCGCTGTAATTAGCAGGATCTACCAGTCTCCTCTTAGTGTGGAGAGTGGGCCTGTATAATCAAGCTGCAGTGTTTCCCAGGGAACATCAATAATGTGGAACAAGTTAATTGGGACAATGCATTTTGCAGAATCTGATTAGTTTGAACACATGAGGCACAGCTTCAGGTGCTGATGGACATTCTGATGTCTCCTCAGCCACTGATATTGTGATCATGTTGTATAATATTGAGGAGTCAAAAAACAAGAAATACGCCTTGCTTTGATCCATCAAATATACTAATTCCTTTCTAAGCCATCGAGTTGTGACTGAAGTCAAAGTTAAACCATATTTGTGAAAGAAAACTTCATTGTGTCAGATGAGTGAGTCCTTACTTGCTGTGAATGATGAGGGAAAGTTTTCTCTATGGTGCCAACCCTTTTTACCCACAGTCATCTTAGGTCAGTGTCCTGACAAGTTTTTAAATGACATTTAACTGGAGTCTGTCGTACCAGTCCCAACGATTGTGTTTTGGGTGGATCCCATGGAATCTCCTCGAGAGCAGCTTTCCTGGTGAGTCAGTCTGCTTGGTTATTACCGTCACTCCCTTCACTAACTCCTGCTGCTGATCCACCTTCACCTGGCAAATAGCAATTTGTCCTGGACATCCAGTAACATTCCCAATCATTCAGAGTTTGGAGTGGTGAGCAGTGGTTTCCTTTCTGCTGTGGAGAAGTTGTGTTTCCTCCCCCAGAGGGGTAGGTTTTCTGAGGGAATTACAACCAACGTAGCTTTCAGAATATTTGATGATTATGTCGGTAACAGTTTGAACGGCTGTGACCGCAATAACCTCAGAGTTCTGGGCTAACTGTTGCGATTATGGTGGATATTTAGTAAGGATACTACAATTGTTGTGGAGAATCAAACACACAGCTCCACTCTGATACAAACCTTGTTCATAAAACCAACACATGATCACATAAACCCCAGTGCAATGTAATAGTTATTTGTCTTTAACAGGTCCATCGGACATGACCCCTTTTGCCTGACTGAGACGTAGGATTCTTTCATACTGAAACATCCCAGCCAAGTAATAATTATGAAGATTCAGGACGTGAACGCTTTTTCTTTGTAATTCCATAATTCAACCATTGGCCCTTTAGGATAATGTCACTGCCGTATTTGGGGTCTGCAGAAATATACAATTAAACTCTGCCAGGCACTTTATGTGCTTAATGGGCACTTTATATCTTCTCAATGAATTAGGCAATCAATCTTTCCACAGGACTGATTTTGTCTGAGAACTATCCGACTGGAAAACCTTTTCCATTAAGGCCTCAGAATACTACAGCAGATATACATTGTTCTGGCTGTGGAATTAATTGGATAGATCTTCCAGAGAGCCAGTACAGAGATAATGAGCCTAATGGTTTCTATTTGTGCTGTATCATTCTGTAAAAGAGTGAATAATCAGCATCAGGGACAGAGAGAGGAACCAGTGACTGTGCGATTGAACCCAGTAAGAAGTCTGACAACACCAGGTTAAAGTCCTACAGGTTTATTTGGTAGCACAAGATTTCGGAGTGTTCCTTCTTCTTCAGGTGAGTGAAGAGTTCTGTTCACAAACAAGGCATACATCGAGACAGACTCAATTTACAAGATGATGGTTGGAATGCGAGTCTTTACAGGTAATCAAGTCTTTACAGGTATAGACAATGTGAGTGGAGAGAGGGTTAAGCACAGGTTAAAGAGATGTGTATTGTCTCCAGCCAGGACAGTTACTGAGATTTTGCAAGTCCAGGCAAGTCGTGGGGGTTACAGATAGTGTGACATGAACCCAAGATCCCGGTTTAGGCCGTCCTCATGTGTGCGGAACTTGGCTATCAGTTTTTGCGCAGCGATTCTGCGTTATCGTGTATTGTGAAGGCCGCCTTGGAGAACGCTTTCCCGAAGATCAGAGGCTGAGTGCCCGTGACTGCTGAAGTGTTTCCCGACAGGAAGAGAACACTCCTGCCTGGTGATTGTCGAGCGGTGTTCATTCACCCGTTGTCGTAACATCTGCATTGTCTCCCCAATGTACCATGCCTCGGGACATCCTTTCCTGCAGCTTATAAGAACATAAGAACATAAGAAATAGGAGCAGGAGTAGGCCATCTAGCCCCTCGAGCCTGCCCCGCCATTCAATACGATCATGGCTGATCTGAAGTGGATCAGTTCCACTTACCCGCCTGGTCCCTATAACCCCTAATTCCCTTACCGATCAGGAATCCATCTCTCCGTGATTTAAACATATTCAACGAGATAGCCTCCACCACTTCAGTGGGCAGAGAATTCCAGAGATTCACCACCTCTGAGAGAAGAAGTTCCTCCTCAACTCTGTCCTAAACTGACCCCCCTTTATTTTGAGGCTGTGCCCTCTAGTTCCAGCTTCCTTTCTAAGTGGAAAGAATCTCTCCACTTCTACCCTATCCAGCCCCTTCATTATTTTATATGCCTCTGTACGATCACCCCTCAACCTTCTAAACTCCAACGAATACAAACCCAATCTGCTCAATCTCTCCTCATAATTTACACCCCTCAACTCCGGTATCAACCTGGTGAACCTTCTCTGCACTCCCTCCAAGGCCAATATATCCTTTCGCAAGTAAGGGGACCAAAACTGCACACAGTATTCCAGCTGCGGCCTCACCAATGCCTTGTACAGATGCAGCAAGACTTCTCTGCTTTTATATTCTATCCCCCTGGTGATAAATACCAACATCCCATTTGCCTTCTTGATCACCTGTTGTACTTGCAGACTGAGTTTTTGCGACTCATGCACAAGGACCCCCAGGTCCCTCTGCACAGTAGCATGTTGTAATTTTTTTCCATTTAAATAATAAACCAATTTACTATTATTTCTTCCAAAGTGGATAACCTCGCATTTGCTAACGTTATACTCCATCTGCCAGATCCTCGCCCACTCACTCAGCCTATTCAAATCTCTCTGCAGACCCTCCACTTCCTCCACGCAATTCACTTTCCCACTCATCTTCGTGTCATCAGCAAACTTTGTTACCCTACACTCAGACCCCTCCTCCAGATCATCTATGTAAATAGTAAACAGTTGAGGCCCCAGTACCGATCCCTGCGGCACGCCACTAGTCACCATCTGCCAACCAGAAAAGCACCCATTTATTCCAACTCTCTGCTTCCTGTTAGATAGCCAATCCCCAATCCACGCTAACACCCTACCCCCAACTCCGTGTGCCCCAATCTTCTGCAGCAACCTTTTGTGAGGCACCTTATCGAATGCCCTTTGGAAATCCAAAAACACCACATCTACTGGTTCCACTCCGTCAACCGCACTAGTCACATCTTCATAAAAATCCAGTAAGTTCGTCAAACACGACTTTCCTCTCATGAATCCATGCTGCGTCTGCTTGATCGAACCATTCTTATCCAGATGGCCTGCTATTCCTTCTTTAATGATGGATTCCAGCATTTTCCCAACTACAGACGTTAAGCTAACCGGCCTGTAGTTACCCGCCTTTTGTCTACTTCCTTTTTTAAACAGCGGCGTAACAGTAGCCGTTTTCCAATCAGCTGGAACTACCCTCTGACTGGACCAAAAATGTCTGAAATATACAGACTGGGCTCACTTCCTTTCCCTTCAGTGGCTAAGGGTGGACAAGTCACCAGGATCCAATGAACTGCACGCTAGGCTTTTAATGGAGGTTGCTGAAGAGATTGTGGAGAATTTTGTTGAAATTTTTCGTAACTCCCTAGATTCCGGGAGAGTATCAGAAGATTGGCAATCAGCCAATGTGATGACCTTGGTCAAAAAGGGAGAAGGCAGAAGGCAGGGAACTATAGGTCAGTTAATTTAACATCTATTATTGGCAAGACGCTGGAGTCAATAACCAAAGAGCAAATAGCTAATCATTTAGGAAAGCTGAATATAATCAAACCTCGTCAACATTGTTCTATGAAAGGTAAATCATGTTTGACAAATTTCCTTGAATTGTTTGAGGATGTGAGAAGGAGGGTAGATCAAGAGAAATCTGTACTTGTAGTTTATTTAAAAAGGGCGCCACGGCAGCACAGTGGTTAGCACTGCTGCTTCACAGTGCCAGGGACCCAGGTTCAATCCCGGCCTTGGGTGACAGTCTGTGTGGAGTATGCACATTCTCTCCATGTCTGTGTGGATTTCTGAGTGCTCCAGATTCTTCCCACAGTCCAAAGATGTGTGGGTTAGATTGATTGGCCATGCTAAATTGCCCCTTTGTGTCCCTATAGATGTAGATTAGGTGGATTAGTGGGGTGAAAATGTGGGGCTACAGGGATAGGGCCTGGGAAAGATGAGTCAAGAGTTGGGGAAGATGCAATAAAGTCACCCCTCTGTCTCCAAAACATGGCAAATGGAGTTTAAAGTGTGAGGTCATGTATTTCAGTCAGAGGAATCAACAGGATGATGATCTAAATGGAAAGGGGCTGCCGGTGAGTGAAGTACAGCGGGATCTTGGTGTTCTTGTGCATGAATCACAAAAAGCTGGCAGGCAGGTCCCACATGAGGTAAGAAGGAAAATGGCATTTTGGCTTTTATTGCAAAGGGGTTGGAGTTTAAAAACAGGGAGGTTTTGTTGCAACTGTACAGTGTGTTGGTGATGCCTCACCTGGAATCGTGCATACAGTTTTCATCCCCTTCCATAAACAAGGATACAGTAATATTCAACATAGTCCAAAAGGAAATTCACCAGGCTAATTCCTGGATGGGAGGGTTGTCCTATCAAGAGGGAGGAAATTGTCACGGTCTGTGTTCCTTGAAGTTTTGAAGACAAAGGGGTGATTGAAACATATAAGATCCTGAGGGGGCTTGACAAGGTAGATGGTGAGATATTTTCACGAGTGGGAGAGTCTCAAACAAAATAAATACCTCATTGAATGTTTTTAAGGCAAAGATAGATAAATTTTTGAACAGTAAAGGAATTAAGGGTTATGGTAAGCAAGCAGGTAAGTGGAGCTCAGTCCACGAAAAGATCAGCCGTGATCTTATTGAATGGCAGAGCAGGCTCGAGGGGCCAGATGGCCTACTCTTGCTCCTAGTTCTTATGTTCTTATAAGCACTGATTCCAGATTGTTCAATACTTCTACATTGAATCCCTCTCCTTTCCTTCTCCATATGTACTCTATGATGTACCGATCATGGTGCCCGAACTAAACTAAAACAAAAACCTTCTGACTCATAGAAACCATAGAAACATAGAAACCCTACAGCACAGAAGGAGGCCATTCGGCCCATCGAGTCTGCACTGACCACAATCCCACCCAGGCCCTATCCCCATACCCATGCATATTTTACCCACTAATCCCTCTAACCTACGCATCTCAGGACACTAAGGGCAATTTTAGCATGGCCAATCAACCTAACCCGCACATCTTTGGACTGTGGGAGGAAACCGGAGTACCCGGAGGAAACCCACGCAGACACGAGGAGAATGTGCAAACTCCACACAGACGGTGACCCAAGCCGGGAATCGAACCCAGGTCCCTGGAGCAGTGCTAACCACTGTGCTACCGTGCCGCAACTAGGGATGGGTAATAAATGCTGGCCAGCCAGCGACGCCCATGTCCCACGAATGAGTAAAAGAAATCACAGAATTATTTTGATTCAAAGTTGAGACCTTATCCACACACAGAACACGAGTAGAGTCTCTCCCGCTGTGAATGCTGTAATATTTTTTCAGGCTGTGTAACTAGTTAAAGCTCTTTCCACAGTCAGTGCACTGGAACACTCTCATTCGAGTATGTGTGTGTCTCGGTGATTTGCCACTCCCATTGATGTTTAAAACTTTCTGAAGCAGACGGTACAGAGAAGCATTTCTTCTTCTGGATTCAAAGGCCAATGATAATCAGATCCTGATGAATTGAGTGAGGACGGGACGTTTGCTTTGAGATTTCTGTCACCTGATATCCTGTAAAAGGAGTTTACAAAAGTAATCACTCAGTACAAGATAGAAATTCAGAACAGATAATTCTAGTTTCTAAGGAACATTCTTTCCCCTCTCATTCCACAAAGGCTGTAAATCTCCATCCCACACACTCTCCCTCCATTCTCACTCTGCTGTATCTAATATTCACCCTCCCAATTCTCCTGAAGGTGCTGATTGAGGCTGATTGACAGATCCATGCTCACTGCTTCCTGTCAATCTTTTCGGTAAAACAATTAAACTAAATCAAATCAACTGAGGACAAATAAACATTCTGTTGAATCTTTTTGGCAAAACAATTAAACTTGAAAGAAATCACTAACTATTCTGTTAATCTTTTTGGCAAAACAAGTGGACCAAATTAAATTAAATGTGGGACAGATCAAAATGGGCAGACCTCAAAAAGAAGGGAATCGCCTGCCCTGGACACAGAGAGCTGGAAATCTCCATGCAGGCGGCCAGACAGATATATGTCTATATGACTGGAGTAACAATGTGTGGAATGTACAGACTGGATTCACTTCCTTTACCTTCAGTTGCTGCAAGTTCCCAATTTCCCCCAGAATGAGAAAAGAAATGGAAAGGGGGAAAACATTGATTTCCTCCCAGATGGTGCAGAGGAGGGAGTTTCACTCTGAAGCTCATTGGACAACATCCGCACGGTGACGTCACAACGGAGCCCTGCCTGAATCAACCAATAGACATCAGCCTGCTCCGCGATGACGTCCTGGGGTTCCAGTGCGCAGGCTCGGCGAGCGGACGCGGGAACCCCGCCCCCACCCATGTTCCCCTCCCCCAGCACCTCCTCGAGCCAAGGTTTCCAGGCAACCGGCTGGCGGCTCCGGCCAGAGCGAGAAGCCGCTCGGTGATCTCCCCCCCACTACCAGGGACTGCGCATGTCCAAGGGAGAGGGGCAATTGCGCATGTGCGGAGATCGGCCCACTCCCCCCCGACGTCAATGCTGAGGTATTGACCAATGGGAAGACTTGGAGGACCGGAAGTAAGTTTCTCCTGCCGCCAACCAGACCTTCCCCATTGTCTGAACGCGGAAACAGGACAGTGAGCTTGTTCACCCGGAAAGCTGCTGCTCTCTCTGTGAATGAAGATTGAGTACAGACAGACTCAAACTTCCTCCTGTCTTCAGCATCTGTGAGTAAAACACTTTCTTTTCTCCCCCTTTCCATTTCTTTTCTCATTCTGGGGGGAAATTGGGGAGTTGCAGCAACTGAAGGGAAACGAAGTGAATCCAGGGACGCTGCAGACTCTGGAAAGGTTGGCCCAGGTCTCTCTCTTTCAAAGACATTGACATCCTTTGCTCCCGCAGCTTGACACATTTATTTGTCTGGCTCAAAGCATGGTCTCTTTCCGAATTAAAGCGCTGGTTTCCCCAGGAGATGACTGACATTTAAGGGGACAATAAATTAATATAGGACAGAGATATGTCTAGTGTTGTTTATGGGACAGATTAGATGTATTATTTATGGTTCTGTAATGAAATACATTTATTATTATGTCTGGTTTTGTAATATAATACTGTAGATATGTTATACATTTCCAGTCTTGGTCATTACAGCACAGAAGGAGTTCATTCAGTAATACAAGTCCATGCCGAATCTCGTTTCAGCTTCATCTCAACTTCGGCTGCATTTGAGATGCTGACCTCCCTCTGGGAGAAAAGGTTTTTCCTCTTGCCCCCTGTAAACCATCTACCAGTCACTTTAAATCTATGCAAAAAAGCAAAATAGTGCGGATGCTGCAATCTGAAAAAAACACACAGAAAATGCTGAAAAATCTCAGCAGGTCTGACAGCATCAGTGGCGAGAGAATGGAGCCAACATTTAAAGTCTGGTTGACCCTTCATCAGACTCTTGACCTCTGACATTTTCAGTGTTATGCCTATGTTCCCTGTTAATCGCTCCTCGACTGTGGGAAACATGTCAGTCCTTTTTACCCTTTCTCGGCCTCTCATAATTTTCAAGTCCTGGTTACATTCAGTCAGTCCCGTTACCCCTCCATATCCCCATTGCAAGTAAATTTGCCAGTTTATTACCTTCTGGTGCCATCTACCTCCACTTCCACATGCTGCTGAAATCAAGTTCTTCCACTCATCCCCCATATATCCAGTAACACAATACTGTGTATTACATGGGTTTTTTAGTCCAGTTAACACATAAAATCGGTGAGCATGGATCTGTTGGTCAGCAAGAATTGGTCCCTTCAGGAGAATTGGGAGGGTGAATATTAGATACAGCAGAGTGAGAATTGAGGGAGAGTGTGTGGGATGGAGATTTACAGCTTTTGGGGAATGAGAAAGGAAAGAATATTCAATAGAAACTAGAATTGTCTGTTCTGAATTTCTATCCTGTACTGACTCTGATTTCTTTTGTAAACTCCTTTTACAGGATATCAGAAGGTGAGGATTTACAGACAAAAGTCAACATTTGACAGAGTCTCCCAATTCATCGGGACCTTAACATCGGCCTTTGAATCTAGGAGGAGGATATTACAGGATATTGAAAGAGGAATCACAGGCCATAATCTCAAACGTCATGTCCAGATCTGACAGAGTCAAATTCCTTTGGACCTGAATATCATCGGCCTTGAGTCTAGAAGGAGGAATGGTTATCCAGTCTGCCGATTTGAAAAGATTTCAAACACCAGTAAGTCTGGAAAAGCACCAACACACTGCCACACTCAAGTGAGAGTATTCCAGTGCACTGAATAAAGAGGTTTAACCAGTTACACAGCCTGAATAAATATCACACCATTCCCAAAGGGAAGAGACTCTACCCGTGTTCTGTGTGTGGATGGAGCTTTAACTGATTGTCCATCTGAGCCATGGAGAAACCATGGAAATGTGCAGACTGTGGGAAGAGATACAGAGCCCCATCAGAGCTGGAAGCTCATCGGCGCAGCCACACTGGGGAGAGACCATTCATCTGCTCTCAGTGTGGGAAGGGATTCACTGAGTCAGGCCACCTGCAGCAACACCAGCGAGTTCACACTGGGGAGAAACCATTCACCTGCTCTCAGTGCGGGAAGGGATTCACTCGGTTATCCAGCCTGCAGACACACCAGCGAGTTCACACTGGGGAGAGGCCGTTCACCTGCTCTCAGTGTGGGAAGAATTACAGTCAATCATCCCACCTGCATTCACACCAGCGAGTTCACACTGGGGAGAGGCCGTATATCTGCATTCAGTGTGGAAAGGAATTCGCTTTGTATTCTGAATGGCGGAGACACCAGCGAGTTCATACTGGGGAGAGGCCGTTCACCTGCTCTCAGTGTGGGAAGGGATTCATTCAGTCTTCAGACTTGCAGAGACACCAGCGAGTTCACACTGGGGAGAGGCCGTTCACTTGCTCTCAGTGTGGGAAGCGATTCATAGTTTCATCTCAGCTGCTGAAACATCAACAAGTTCACGAGTGATTCCAGGGGTTGGATTCTGCTGTGATTGTTTCTGCTCTCAATTACATCCAGGACTGCATTTTGTTCATTCTCACAGTTGATCAATGGGGAGGGTCAGAGGGTTTCTTTCTGCTGGACTGGCCGGTCTCATGACTTTTCGTCCAGGGGGCCGATGCTCTTTGAGCCTTTTGTGAATACCTGGATTCAGATTTCACAAGGATCACAGAGTGACAGGTTATTTGGAGGTTAAGAGATAATTAGTCAGCATTTCTGTTTGAAACCCCACAAATGTCCATCCAATTTCCTTTGTAATTGTTTATTGTCTCCACTTCCTCCTCCCTCGTAGGCAGCGAGTTCCAGGTCATTACCATTCGCTGCATCAAAATATTCTTCCTCACATCCCCCCTGCATCTCTGATCCAGAACCTTAAATCTGTGTCCTCCTCGTCCTTGTCCCATCAGCTAATGGGAACAGCTTTTCTTTGTCCACCTTATCTAAACCTGTCAGAATCTTGTCCACCTCGATCAAATCTCCCCTCAACCTCCTTTGCTCCAAGGGGAACAACCCCAGCCTGACATTGACAATAAAGAACAAACTAACAGAATATGTTAATACCTGAAATCAAATGGGAATGTTTAATTTCTGTTTTAAAGATATTGTGAATATATTATCCTGGACAATAAAGAAATTGCAATAACTCACCTTGGGTGTGGTTGAATGGAATATATCAATCTGGAATCCACCTACAGTCTCGTGAAAGTCTGGAATGTGTAGCTGGAAATCGCTCCCTAACAGCACTGTGGGTGTACTTACACCTCAGGCATTATAACAGTTCAAGAAGGCAGTGTTGGGGTTGACCATGGCCGAGGCAGCTACAGACAGCCACATATTCTGTTATAATTGAAGGACTGCAGATTGAATGTGAGGCATTATGGGACTGGACTATCTTGACCACATTCCTGTGACTGCTCAGTTACTGCAATCACGGACCATTAAAGCTGCTTAGCAGGGCCCCGACAGAGGAGCTGGTGAGAATATTTACTCAGAATGAGTTAGAATTAAACTTGTTCCAGGACCGGCTGGTGTTCAGCGGCTGAGATACCCGAATCTGTGAAGAGGAGGTCTGACCAATCAACAAACAGTGGCAGATAGTTGGTTAAGAAGTTAATAAGCGTTCTCAGGCATTATTTAAATTATTTTATCCCAAATTTGTGATAAGAACTTTGAGGGACTTGTGACCCGTTAGTCGGTGAAGTAACGGTATACTCCAAATAGCACTGGACTGAAAAGCAGACCTCAGAGTAGATTCTAATGGTTATAAACTGACCCAAGCATGGCCAGTGAAAAATCAGAACTTGAGTGGGGACTGGACAGATCTCTTACCTGCTATTTGGAAACTAAGAACAAGAAACTTATCGATAAAATTATTAGAGAATAGAGCCAACGTTTCGAGTCTGGAAGACACTTCATAACAGCTCTTGTAAAGGGTCATCCATATCTGAAACATTGGCTCTATTCTCTCTCCACAGACGCTGTCAGACCTGCTGACATTTTCCAGCATTTTCTGTTTTTGTTTCAGATTCCAGAATCTGCAGTATTTAACTTTTATGATAAAATGATTAGTTCTGATTGGAATCCCCACGACCCTCCCGCAAAACAGAGGGAGTGGTGGCAAAGGGAGAAAAAGGATAAGGATGATAAAGTCTGGGTTCTGATTCTCCGAGTTCATGGAGAATCAACAAAATGAGTGAACCAGTTTATAAAGAACAGAAGTTACCCATCCCTAACAAAAACTGATCAAATAAAAATAATTAGGTTGTGGAATATAACAAAAAAATTAAGAGCTGAAGTTTACAATCGAGTTTGTTTTGATTTTTATACTTGTGTAAAGTGGGATTATTGTGTGCCAATTTTTTTCTGCTCACTCCCCATCCCTTTAGGTTCTGTAGAAAAGTTAACCCTTTCAGCAGACAGTTCATTTCTTTTCAAATCATCTGAAAACTCGTGTCTATTTTAGTTTATAATTGAAGATTTATGGGAATTGGCTAAGATGGGCTTTTGACATTTTTAAAGTATAAAAAAGTGGTCTTGAGAAGGCAATTTGGTAGAGAGAGGTGGAGGGAGAGATGTTTACAGAGAGGTGTGGAGAGCTGTTGGTTTTACAAGTTATCCACGTTTTCAGAGCCATCACTTCATGTCCTGGTCTGAGAGGGATGGAGAGAAGTCTGTTCAATTGTTAATGTTAAGCTTTCTCTATTAACTGTTAATCGATACTTTGCCTTTTATCATTCTGACTTGTTACATTTTTAATGGTTAATTAACTTTCTGAATTCACCATTTAAATTGTTCTGTCTAGCCACATGGTTGAGACACTGGAACCTGGTGTGATTTACGATTAGGGAGATTATTGTAAACAAGAGAACCCCCATAAATCTTAGTTCAAATAAATCAAAGTTCTTACAAATGGAATGCAATCTTTTATTACGAGAGAAATTGAACAGAGAAGTAAAGATGTTCTGCTTCAGTTATACAGGGCGTTGCTGAAACTGCATCTTGAATAGGGGCTGCAGTTTTGTCTCCTATTTAAGAAATGATACAAATGCATTGAGAGTGGTTCAGAGGAGGTTTAATAGATTGCTTCCCAATTCTTGACCCTCACAGGATAAATTTTGTCCAATTTTCCTTGTCTTCACCTCTGACAAAAAGTCATCCTGACTCAAAATGTTGTGTCTATTCTCTCTTTACAGATGATATCAGACTTGCTGAGATTGTCCAGCATTTTCTGTTTTTGTTTCAGATTCCAACAACAGCAGAATTTTGCCTTTATACCAACTGTTGTTGGATAAGGGCATCAAAAATATCGGGTGTGGAACGAGAATGTGGAACGCAACTGTTATGGTGAAATTAAAATGATGGACACAAAATGGTTACCTGGCACACAAAATGGACTCTGGGAAGGGACATTAAAAGGCACTGGCTTTGGGCACAGACAGTTACACAAAGAGTTAAAACCTGCAGTATCTGAATTGCTGCAGGAAGCTGGTCAGACCTGGGGCACTTTAAGACTTGAGATAAGAGCAGACCCAGAACAATGAGCTTGATAAAATCCGCCACTGATGGAGACATGAATACATAAATGTATATATCGAAACCAGTCATTGATAGAGGACATAACTGCATAAATGTATCCATTCTATGTATAATGATGTGTTAACTGTCCATGTCCGTACCTGTCTGCTTGGAACGATGTGTTAATTGTCGATGTCCGTATCTGCCTACTCAACTTGTAACGATGTGTTAACGGCTAATGTCTGTACTATCTATTGTCTAAAAGGTATAAAGATGCTCAACTACCATTGTGTAGTTGAGAAGGTCGCTGCCAAGTACTGCGGAGTACCAATGCTTTCTCCCAAAGCTTTGTCCGAAATAAAACTGTTTTGTTGAACCTCCAAGTCTGACTCCGAAGTGGTAAATTTCCCACAACGCAACACAAACAGATCAGCCATGATGTAAATAAACGGTGGAGCAGACTCAAAGGGCCAAATGGCCAACTTCTGCTCCAATGTCGAATGTTGGTCACAAATTTCTGAGAATTGTGAAACAAGGCTGGAAGATTCACCTTGCTTGTGTTCGTGGGAAAATGTCCAGGAGAACCATCACTGTGAAGGACAGTTCTGGGATTAAAAGGTTGCCAGATTGGAAAAGGAAAACAATGGAAATAAACTCTTGGGGAGTAAAGAATCACTTTGGGCTCATTCTTGGAGAATTGAGTGTGAACATTCCAAGATGGAATAAAATATACCCATTGAGTGCGACATTTGATGGTGTTAAGAGTAAAAGGGCAAAGTTCAATTTTACAGTTTAAGGGTTATGTTCCCGACAAAAAAGTGTTTAGTCATTGTTGCTTCCAGTTTGTTGGAGGAGAAGTCATAAAACTTGAAGTTTTGTCATGTGATTCTTTGATTTACTCATTGAGTTTAGAATTCATTTCTCTAAATTATTGATCATTACAGAGATCCTAATAATTCATTCAAAGCCCTGTGTTTTGACTTCCCATTTGAGCCTGGGGCACCTTTCTGTCTCTCTATTGCTCTTGTCAATGACAGCCAGGCGACGGAGCTGAGGGCTGAATTTAGCTGAGAATAATGAGGCCTGCGGCCCAGTTGGAAAACTGCAATGTATGTTGCAGTAATCGAGAGACAGGAAGGTGCTGGAGGACTGAGTGAGAAATGGGCCTCCAACCAATTGTTATATCGGTCACTCAGAGCTAAAGAGAAACTCGTCTCTTTAAATACATATACAGGGAAGAGGCTGCAATGAAATCTGCCCCTTTTAACACGCACAAAAGCTGGAGGATGAGATTGACAGGCTACAGGAGGACTCCATTCAGCCCATCGTCCTCCTGTTATCTCTTTGAAAGAACTCTCTGATTCATCCAACTGCACTGTTTTTTCCCCAAATTCTTCCCACTCAAGTCTTTACCCTTTGGAGGTAAACTATTGAATCTGCTTTCAGGCAGATCAGAACAACTCAGTGTCAAAAAATAAAATCTCATCTCCCCCTCTGGCTCCTTTGCCAATTCCTTAGAGGGATGACTTTCTGTTAAAGAGCCTGCCAACCCCTCTCACCCACTTTCCCTAAAGTGCATCAATCTCATCAGGAAAAGTCCAGAAAAATCAAATATTTTTACTGATAAAAGTTTATTAATGAAACAGAACATGGTTAAAACAAACAGAAAATGACTTGAGGATCAAAGACAACCAGAGTAAAAGGATGTTCACAATGTTCTGGACACAAATGGTTTCTCTTTAATTCATCTGTAGCCTGTTCCCTGCCCTCTTTGTGGAACACCTCCGCTCAGCCCACAAGCATCACCCTGACCTTCCGCTTGCCATTAGAATTCACCACCTTGCTCTCACACTCACATTTCTGTCCTCGGCCTGCTGCAATGTTCCGGAGAAGCCCAACACAAGCTGGACAAACAGCCCCTCATCTTCCGATGAGGCACTTTACAGCCTTCTGGATTCAACATTTAGGTCAACAACTTCACACCCTGAACTCTCTCCTACATTTCGATTTGTTTTGTTTTGCCGAGTGCCAGTCTACACCTTGTTTTCATGTTTTTTGCTTCCAGACAGAGCTGTCCTTTATTCTGCCATTAACACTTACTGTGGACCAATGCTTTGTTTCTTTACCACAAACATTACCCCTCCCTTTGCCTTGGGTTCCGGGATATTTTTGTCATTTAATCTCACCCACCCCCTAACCAATTCCTGACTTTCCCTTTTGTTCTCCCTGCCCCTCCCCCCTTTCTCAGCAGCATCAAACCCATCACATTTCTCCCTCTCTTTAGTTCTGAAGTAGAGTTTCATTGGACGTGAAACATTATCTCTGTTTCTCTCTCCACAGATGCTGCCAGACCTGCTGTGTTTTTTCAGTTCTTTCTGTATTTATTTTTGATCTACCTGTAGTGGTAGGAAAAACACTATTTACTATCCAGGATAAAATAAATGTCCTCCATCAGCTTTTGTGGATCATTTCAGTGGAAATGTGCTCTCCCAGGCTCAAAGAGCATCAGCCCATTGGAAGCAAAGTTGTGAGACCGGCCAGTCCAGCAGAAAGAAACCCTCCGACCCTCCCACTTCACCAAGTGTCAGAATGAACATGGTTCAGTCCTGGATGTGGTTAACAGCAACAATAACAGCAGAATCCAACTCCTGTCATCACTTGTGAACTCGCTGGTGTCTCTGCAGGGATGTTGACTGAGTGAATCCCTTTCCACATACAGAACAGGTGAATGGTCTCTCCCCAGTGTGAACTCGAACGTGTACCTGCAGTCTGGATAACTGAGTGAATCCCTTCCCACAGTGAGAGCAGGTAAACAGCCCCTCCCCAGTGTGAACCCGCTGCTGTGTCAGCAGGCTGGATGCCCGGGTGAATCCCTTTCCACACACACAGCAGATAAATGGCCTCTCCCCAATGTGAGTTCGCTGGTGTTCCCGCAGGTTGAATGAATCAGTGAATCCCTTCCCACACACAGAGCAGGTGAATGGTTTCTCCCCAGTGTGAATTCGCTGGTGTCTCTGCAGGTGGGATGATGTTCTAAACCTCTTTGTGCAGTGAGAGCAGCTGAACGGCCTCTCCTCGGTGTGAATGTGCTGGTGGTCCCTCAGATCCTGAGACCTTTTGAATTCACTCCCACAGTCGGAGCATTTAAAGGGTCTCTCACTGGTGTGAACTCGCTGGTGTTCCTGCAGGTTGGATGTTGATCTAAATCTCTTTGAGCATTGAGAGCAGCTGAACGGTTTCTCCTCAGTGTGAATTCGCTCGTGTCTCAGCAGTTCCTGCGACCTTTTGAAGCTGCTCCCACAGTCGGAGCATTTAAAGGGTCTCTCATTGGTGAGAGTGACTTTGTGGTTCAACAACTTGGAGAAATAAGTGAATCCCATGCCACACACAGAGCAGGTGAATGGCCACTCCTCAGTGTGAATACGTCGATGAATTTCCAGCCGAGATGGGAATCTGAATCCCTTCCCACAGTCCCCACATTTCCACGGTTTCTCCATGGTGCGGGTGTCCTTGTGACTCTCCAGGTTAAACAATCAGTTAAACCTCACACAGAACACAGGTACAGTCTCTGCCCACTGTGAATGCTGTGATGTATTTTCAGGCTATATAACTGGTTAAAGCTCTTTCCACAGTCAGTGCACTGGAACACTCTCACTCGGGTGTGTGTGCGTTGGTGCATTTCCAGTCACACTGACGTTTAACGCCTTCTGAAGCAGACAGAACAGAGAAACATTTCTCCTTCTAGATGCAAAGGCCGATGGTATTCAGGTCCAGATGAATTGAGCGACTGTCAAATCTTGATGTGGCATATGGTTTGGGATTCTGTCAATGGATCCTAACCTTCTGATATCCTATAAAAGGAGTTTGCAGCAGACATCAGAGTCACTACGGGATCAAAATTCAGAACAGATAATTCTAGTTTCGATAGAACATTCTTTCCCCACTCATTCCCCTAAATCTGTAAGTTGGTTAAGATATGGGGGTAGTGATTAGTCATGCTCCTGAACTTGCTGCCTGTGAGGGTAGTCAAGCAGAGATGATCAGTAATTTCTCAATGAGATTGGATGGGTGCTGCAGGAGTACAGAATGGGACCCTCTCCAGACTGACAGAATTGCTCGACAGAGAGTCAGCAGGGCCTCGAATTGTCCAATGGACTCCTCCTCTGCTGTAATGACTCTGACTAGAAATATATAACGTAGCTACAGTACTACATTACAAGACAAGAAATAATAATAAATGTACTTTATTATAGATCCATCCAATATTTATCACATAACCACACTGTCATAATTCTGTCCTCAGAGTTTTAAAGCACAGCAAGAGGCCCTTTGACCCATCGTATTTGTGCTAGCTCTCAAGCACCAATCTGTTCTAATCCCACCTTTCACCACTTGGTCAGTAGCAGCCTTATATGTTATGGCACTTCAAGTACTTATCTAAATGCTTCTTAATGTTGAGCGTTCCCACCTCTCTCACCCTTTCAGGCAGTGAGTTCCAGATTCCCACCACCCTCTGGGTGAAAATCTTTTCCCTCAAATCCCCTCTAAATTTCCTGCCCCTCACTTAAATCTATGTCCCTGGATATTGACCCAGCTACTAAAGGTCAGTGGACTGAGGGATCATATTTTTGTACATCTCAATCAGGCCCCCCCCTCAGCCTTCTCTGCTTTAGGGAGACCAATTCGAGCCTAACCAGCCTCTCTTCATGACTGACACGTTCCAGCCCAGGCAACATCCTGGTGAATCTCCTCTGCACCTTCTCCAGTGCAATCACATCCTTCCTAAAGTGTGGCGACCCGAACTGCAAACAGTACTCCAGCATTTTATACACTCAATCATAACCTGCCTGCTGAAATATTTGATGCCTTGGCTAAAAAAGACAAGTATCCCATATCCCTTCTTAACCAGTTCATCAATCTGTCCTGCTGTCTTCGGGGTCCAATGGACATGCACCCCAAGGTCCCTCTGGTCTTCTGTACTTCCTGGCGTCCTATTGTTCATTATCTGTTCCTTTTTTTTAATACTTTTCCAATTCAATCAAATCAAATCCAATTCAGAGTCCCAACAAGTTGAGACACCCCAGATCCAGGCCGACAAGACAGGGCGAGCGACCAAACCACCCTGTCCCGGGCCCGATCCACATGAGCCAAGCTGATTGGAGAAGGGGGAGGCTCCTCCTCCAAGACTTGAACCCATCTGCACCTCAGCCAAAAGGCCGAGATGACGCTTTAAAAAATTGCTTCATATGAAACACATGAAGCCCCAGCGCAACCCAATGACCCCGACCAAGTGCGGCCGACCATGGGCTGCCGACCACACTACACCCGATCTCAGCCAAAAGGCCGAGTTCCTTTGCCTTGTTAGTCCTTCCAAAATGCATCACCTCAGACATTTCAGGGTTAAATCACATTTGCCACTGTTCTGCCCACCTAACCAGCTCGTCCACATCATCCTGTAATCTAAGGTTTTCCTCCTCGCTATTTACCACATCACCAATTTTTGGACCATCAGCAAACTCACTGATCGAACCCCCACATTCATATCCACAGGAAACTCCGCGCGGCCATTGACACAGGGCCCGGACTCTGATTGGCTGGAGGACCAGCGTTCATCCGGTCCTCCAGGCGTTGCCATTGGTCAATCTGCCGCATGTGGACAATGAGGGGGCGGAACCCGAGCCCACGTGGGGGTGGGCGGGGCTCAGCCAGCACACGGGGACTCATCCAGCCCACCCCTCCGCCATCGAGCACGTCCCCAATTCAGGTCACCCCGGCGTCCACAGCCCTCCTCTCCGCCAGCCACCTGAAGTCATACGGCTGGAGGAGCGGATTCCTGAGCAGCGGCTCTCGCACGAGAGCTGCTACTCCTGACGGGGGAGAGCTGCGTCGCAAGGCGACCTTGTTCCAGACAGTGAGGAGGTCCTGGTAAAAGACGGTGGCTGAGCCAGGATGGGGCCGTTAACCTGGGCCTGTTCCCGGGAGGGAGGGAGGGAGGGAGGGAGAAGCCCCGCAGCTGCAAACCAGGGAGCTGACAATGATTCTGAAGGGTTTGCGGATCCACAAAGTGTTTCCAAATCCTCCCAGCCACCGCCTAACGCTGACTCCGCTTCTCCGGGACAAACAAGCGCCAAGGACAGCAATGACACTGCGCATGCTCCACATCACAATGCCCCGGGGACAGATTGACGGCTGCTTCGGACCAATAGGAAGAGGGGGCGGGGCTGGAGGATCAAGCAAGAGAGGCTGGTCCTCCATCCAATCGGAGTGAATGAGGGGCGGGTCTGGAGGACCCAACAGGAGCGGCTGGTCCTCCAGCCAATCGGAGTGAATGAGGGGCGGGGCTGAGGCGTCCCCATACAACGCACGGGAAGTAGTTCGCATGCGCAGTAATGTTACAGTCTGGAGCATGCGCATTAAGCAACGGCGTTTGCAGCACGCGCAATGTGGGTGATAGCAATCGGAGCGAAGTTCCTCTGTCTCATCAGCAGCCGGTAAGGATGCGGAAACATAGAGGGAGTAATGGAACCGGCGGATGGACGTAGAGGGTTCCTAAATACCTGGTCAAGGCCTCAAATCTCGAAAATGAGCCCGTCGGTCTGTGTTTGCAGCTTCCGGTCTTTTTCCCGAGCCGAGGCTCAGGTTAACGGCCGCCATCTTGATTCAGCAGGGAGGAGAGCGCATGCGCGGTGTCTTGGTGACGCAACAGCGAGTGGGCGGGGCTTCACGTTTCTGCTTCCCCTCCAGGTCCTAGCTCCCGGTTTTATAGCACAATGAGCAATAGGTTTCTCAACAGCTTCACCCACCCAGGCTGCAGCTGCTGTTTGCAGCCTCGATGAGTCCATGGGCCATGTCCATATTCAGTGTGAGAGGTTGCAATCCCTGTATAGTTACCTAAAGCGGTTACACAGCTTTTGGTTACACTTCAGCCCCAGGCTCCTCATGTTTACATAGAAACATGATGTGGAGATGCCGGCGTTGGACTCGGGTGAACACAGTAAGAAGTCTCACAGCACCAGGTTAAAGTCCAACAGGTTTATTTTGTATTTGCTACCAAGTAAACCTGGTGAGACTTCTTACATAGAAACATACACAGAAAATAGAAGCTGGGAGTCGGCCGTTCGGCCCTTCGAGCATGCGCCGCCATTCATTATTGTCATGGCTGATTATCAAATTCAATACCCTGATCCCTGTCGCCCCAAGAGATTTATCTAATTGAAATCAGACTCTACTTCCACTTTTGAAGAACGTGAATTCAAAGATTCATGACCCTCTGAGAGAAAAACTTCTCATCTCTGTTTTCAATGGGCAATGCTGTTTTTTAAAACAGCGACTCCCTCGATTCTCCCCTGAGAGTAAACATCCTCTCCAGATCCAAAAGAGAAAATGCTGGAAAGTCTCAGCAGGTCAGGCAGCACCTTTTCTCCCCCTTTGCTTCCCCTTTCCCCCTTTTTCTCAATTTTGCCTCCCTCCAATCCACCCCCCCCCCCCCCCCCCCATCTTCATCCATCACAACTTCTTCAGCTTCTCTGCTGTTTGGCCATTCACGCTTTCTATTCTCTCTATGGACTGCCATTAGCATCCTTTCCCCTGGTTCCTGTGGCTTGGACCCATCTTTCATTCCCTCACAGTGTAAACATCTCCCACTTTCTATGCCTTTTTTATGCTTTGACAAAAGGTCATCTGGACTCGAAGCTTCAGCTCTTTTCTCTCCCCCACAGATGCTACCAGACCTGCTGAGATTTTCCAGCATTTTCTCTTTTGGTTTCAGACTCCAGCATCCGCAGTAATTTGCTTTTACCCTTCTCTCCATATCCACCCTGTCAAGAGTTTTCAGAATCTTGAAGGTTTAAATTAAGTTGCCTCTTACTCTTTTGAAGTCGAGCAGAAGCTAAACTCGAGCAGAGACTGTCTCACTGCTCCTCATCAGACAATCCACCTATTCCAGGTGTTAGTCTACTAAACCTACTATGAACTGCTTCTCATAAAGCAGTTAAAGAATAATATGCACTCATATTTTTCCTTAAATAAGGAAACCGATAATGTACACACTGCTCCAGATATGTCTAACCAATGCCCTGTGCAACTGAAACATAACTTCACTGCTTTTACTCAATTCCCCTCATAATAAATAATAGCTTTCTGAATTACTTGTACCTGAGATAATATTGCGATTTTCTATCGTGATGGATTTTGGACACTTTTTCTTAAACAGGGGGTTAGAAAGGGAGGATTTACACACAAGCTCAAACCAAGAGTTGTCTCTTCTGATATGGGCTTTCTGAATGGGATAAGTCGGAGGATGTGAATGGAATGTTTCCACTTGTTGGTGTTTCCAATACTGGGAACCATGAACAGACAACAGAGATGAATAAATCAAACAGGAGGAGATATTTATTTCTTGTTAGAATATGGAACTCACTGCGACTGGAAGTGGTTGAGACAAATACTTTAGATGCTTTAAAAAGGAAACCAGATGAGAACATGAGAGAAAAGGGATTAAAAAGTTGAGTTGAGGTGAGCAGAATGAGAGGAGATTTGTGTGGATTAGAAATTCCAGTACAGATCAGGGCAGGGGTGGGGGGGTGAGGGGTGGCGGCGGAGGCAGTGGCACAGTGGAACTATCACTGGACTAGCAATCCAGAGACCCAGGATAATGTTCTGGGGACCTAGGTTCGAATCACCACAGCAGATGGTGAAATTTAAATTCAATTAAAAGTCTGATGATGACCATGAAACCATTGTTGATTGTCGTAAAAGCCCATCTGGTTCACTGATGTCCTTTAAGGATGGAAATCTGCTGGCCTTAACTGGTCTGGCCTACATGTAACCCACAGCAATGTGGTTGACTCTCAAATGCCCTGTGAAATGGAGGGCAGTTGGGGATGGGCAATAAATGCTGTCCCAGTCGGCGACGCCCACACCCCGTTAAAAATGAATTTAAAAATTAGACTGGCCTGTTTGTGTTTTGTGTATCTCATGTATTCATAGAATCTCTACAGTGCAGAAGGAGGCCTTTCAGACCATCCCACCCAGGCATATTCCGTAACCCCACATATTTACCCTGCTTATCTCCCTAACCTACACATCTTGGGACAGAAAGGGGCAACCACCTAACCCACACATCTTTGGAGAGTGGGAGGAAACTGGAGCACCCGGAGGAAACCCACACAGACACGAGGAGAATGCGCAAACTCCAGACAGACAGGTAACCAAGGCCACAATCGAACCCAGGTCCCTGGTGCTGTGAGGCAGGAGTACGAACCACTCTGCCATCCATGTAATTCTTTGTAAACTTATTTTGCAGGAAATTGAAGAGAAGGATCTGCAGTCTGGATGATCGAATCTCACGTCAGACAGAGTCAATCGGTTCATCGGGATCTGAAGATTTGTACATCTGAAGGGATTTAATTGACCATCTCAGTTGGAAACTGGTGAGAATCTGTTTCCTTGCTCCTCCTGTGGGAAGGGATTGATACAGCTGGGAAACATGCTGACACAACAGCGAGCTCGCAATAGTGAGAGTTCATTCACCTGCTCCGTGTGTGGGAAGAAATTCATGTGTTCGTCCAACCTGCTGGCTCACCAACTCGATCACATTGATGAGAAGCCTCTTCAAAGCTCTGACTCTGAGGACAGCGTTGAGACGCCTGAGGAACAGGCCCAACACCAGCTCCTTCACACTGACGAGAGACCGTTCAGCTGCTCCCACTGCGGGAAGAGGTTCAGCCAGTCCTCCCGCCTTGCAGAGCACCAGCTCCTTCACACACACGAGAGACCGTTCAGCTGCTCTCACTGTGGGGAGTCGTTCGGCGACTCAGTGCATCTCACTGAGCATCAACCAGTTCATACCAAGGACAGGCCATTCAGCTGCTCCCAGTGTGGGAAGAGATTCACTCAGTCCTCCCACTGCACCGTTCACCAACTGGTTCATTCTCAGAAGAGACATTTTAAATGTTTTAAATGTGAGAAGACCTTCAAAAGAAGGATTAGTCTGCTGAGACACCAGGACACTCACACTGGGGAGAAGCCGTACCCCTGTTCTGTTTGTGGGAAGAGATTCGCTCATTCATCTCATCTTCTGACACACAAGCGAGTTCACACTGGGGAGAGGCCTTTCCTCTGCTCCCTGCGTGGGAAGGGATTCACTCGATTTTCACACCTTTTGACACACAAGAGTATTCACACTGGAGGGAAACCATTCACCTCCTCAATGTGTAGAAAGGAAGAAGTTCAATCATCTGACCAGCTGACACACCAGCGAGTTCACACTGGGGAGAAGCTGTTCACCTGCTCGGTGTGTGGGAAGGAATTCACTCGGTCTTACTATCTTCTGAGGCACCAGCGAGTTCACACTGGGGAGAGGCCATTCCTCTGCTCCGTGTGTGGGAAGATGTTTCATTGTTCATCCCATCTTGTGATACACGAGCGTGTTCACACAGGGGAGAGGCCTTACGTTTGCCCTGTGTGCGGGAAAGCATTTGCTTCTTTACAACACCTGCTGAAACATCGGCCTGTTCACACCGGGGAGAGGGCGTTCATCTGCTCCGAGTGTGGGAAGGCTTTCACCGAGTCATCCAGCCTCCGGACACACCGCCGCACTCACACAGGGGAGAAGCCGTTCTCTTGCTCCATTTGTGGCAAGAGATTCACCCAGTCATCTGACCTGCTGAGACACCAATACATTCACACAGGGGACAGGCCGTTCACCTGCTCTGTGTGTGGGAAGGGATTCATTGGTTCATCCCGCCTGCAGACACACCAGCGAGTTCACACCGGGGAGAAGCCGTTCACCTGCTCTGTGTGTGGGAAGGGATTCACTCAGGTATCCAGCCTGCAGAGACACCAGCGAGTTCACACTGCGACAGAACCGTTCACCTGCTCTCAGTGTGGGAAGGGATTCACTGATCCATCCCACCTGCAGAGACACCAGCGAGTTCACACTGGGGAGAAGCCGTTCACCTGCTCTGTGTGTGGGAAGGGATACACTCAGGTATCCAACCTGCAGAGACACCAGCGAGTTCACACTGGAGAGAGGCCGTTCCTGTGCTCTGTGTGTGGAAAGGGATTCGCTCAGTCGTCTAGCCTGCTGAGACACCAACGCATTCACACCGGGGAGAAGCCGTTCACCTGCTCTGTGTGTGGGAAGGGATTCACTGATTCATCCTATATGCTGAAACACCAGCGAGCTCACACTGCGACAGAACCGTTCACCTGCTCCCTGTGTGGGAAGGGATTCACTGATCCATCCCGTCTGCAGAGACACCAGCGAGTTCACACTGGGGCAAAACCTTTCAACTGCTCCATGTGTGGGAAGGGATTCACTGATCCATCCCGCCTGCAGAGACACCAGCGAGTTCACACTGGGGCAAAACCGTTCAACTGCTCCATGTGTGGGAAGGGATTTACTCAGTATTACAGCCTGCTGAAACATAGACGACTTCATGTGTGACCGGCAACGTTGGATTCTGTTGTTTCTGCGCCCTGAGATAAACAATAACAATTGGATCAATAGAGGAGGCAGTGGCACAGTGGGATTATCACTGGACTCAGGGTAATGCTCTGGGGACCCAGGTTCGAATCCCACCACAGGCAATGGTGAAATTTGAATTCAATTAAAATCTCGAATTAAAAGTCTAATGACAAACCTTAACCATTGTTGATCGTTGTCAAAACCACTCTGGTTCAGTCATGTCCTTTCGGGAAGGAAACCTGCCATCCTTACTTGGTCTGGCCTACATGTGACTCCAGACCCACAGCAATGTGGTTGACTCTCAAATGCCCTCTGAAATGGAGGGCAGTTAGAGATGGGCAAGAAATGCTGGCCCAGCCAGTGACGCCTATATCCAGTAAAAATTAATTTAAAAAAGTTCCTCAGTATCTCAGTAACCTCCTCCAGCCCCACAACACTCTGTGTAAATACAAGTTGTTGCTGATTATGCCCTGAGATAGAAAATGTGAACCCGATTCCCCTCGTCCACCAACACAGCAACTTCTTCATAAAAATTGAAGCACATGGGATTGGGGCGAATGTATTGAGATTGAAAACTTGTTGGCAGACAGGAAATAGAGTAAGATTAAACAGGTCTTTTTCCAACTGGCAGGCAGTGATTATTGGGGTAATGCAGGATCAGTGCTGAGACCCCAGCTAGTCACCTGCCATGGGTCTGCTGTTTTATTCCCCCTGTTTATTATGCATCATTTCTAAATTGCTGCTTCTTAATATTCTGATTTAAAACCATGGATAAGCTCAAACCACTTTTGGATAACCTGTGACTCCCTGATCAAGAATCTTACCGACCACTGCATGCCATTCTGGTCACCGTATTATAAAAAAGATATCTCTGCACTGGAGAAGGGTACAGAGATGATTTTGAATGATGATACCAGAAATGTAGAAAGCAGCTCACCACCACCTTCTCAAGGTCAATCAGAGGTTAGCAATAAATGCTGGCCAAGCCAGCGATGTCCACATCCCATAAATGATTTTGAAACTGTGTGTTTGGTTATCCATCAGGAAAGGATTGACACGCTCACGCTTTCTTGAAAAATTAAGGCTGAGGAGTAACCTAATAGAGGGCTTCAAAATTATAAAAGGTTTTGAAATAATGTTTCTTCTTTTGGAGAAAGGCAAAACTGGAGACCATCAATACAAGACAGTCGCCAAGAAACCCAATAGGAAATCCAAGATAAATTTCTCCACCCAAAGAGTGGTGAGAATATGGAAATCATGACCACAGGGAGTGAAATGAACAGCATCGATGTCTTTCAGGGAATGCTCAACAAGTATTTGTGTGTGATTTTATAATTCATTCAGGATTTATTTCAAAAAATCTAAGAACAATAAAGTAACAGGAGATATTTTGAGGCATCTGAGAGTCTGTGTGTGTGAGGGTGTCTGTGAGTGTCTGTGTTACTTCTCATTGGTTTCACACCAACCTTCCTCTTTCTGAGCAGACATTCTGGCCCCTGATAAACCCATTGAGTGATTTGAATGGTACAATTCAGAGATTCTTCGTCCAGGGTGAAACCACAGGCTGACTGTGTGCTGTGTAAAACCAGACATCTACACAACCTAATCCCACTTCTCCTGGAACAACGTGAAGTGACTACAATTTTCCAGATTGATTTTTTTGCTCTCAATATTCTTTCAGATAATTCATAAATTCCATGAGTACGTTATCCTTTAACACACCTGTGGTGTCCAGTTTAAATACTTCCCTCAGTCTGACCAACACATAGCAATGGGATTGCCACTATTACAGGAATCCATTCTGTAAATCTGATTCCAAGGTTCTCTGGAGTAATGCAGTGATCCAGACTTTCCCACTTAACACCAATCCATATCCCTATCTGAGTTCCAGATTTTAACATGATTTTTCAAAACACAGGCAGCAGGGTGGCACAGTGATCAGCAACGCCAGGGACCTGAGTTCAATTCTGGGCTCAGGTATTACAAGTAAGCTTACATTAACACTGCAATGAAGTTACTATGAAAATCCCCTAGTCGCCACACTCGGCGCCTGTTTGGGTACACTGAAGGAGAATTTAGCACAGCCAATGCACCTAACCAGCATGTCTTTCAGACTGTGGGAGGAAACCTGAGCACCCGGAGGAAACCCATGCAGATACGGAGAGAACATGCGAACTTCACACAGACAGTCACCCAAGACCGGAATTGAACCGGATCCCTGGCACTCTGAGGTAGCAGTGCTAACCACTGTGCCACAGCTCTCTGTGTGGAGTTTGCACGTTCTCTCTGTGTCTGCATAGGTTTGCTCAGAGTGCTCCAGTTTCCTCCCACACTCCCAAGATGTGCAGGTTAGGTGGATTGGCCATGGCAAATTGCCTCTTAGTGTATGGGTTAGGGGTAAGCCGAGGAAGAGTCGGTGAGACTCGATGGGCTGACTGGCCTCTTTCTCCACTGTAGTGATTCAAGAAGAAACATTGTTTAAGATCTTTGAACCTGATTCAGCATACCTCTCCCTCACAGCACATGAATTTTTCTCTCAGATCAGTTGTTCCTTTATAGTCTGTGTTGTTCTGAATGATGACAGTATTAACCTTATCCAAACCTGCCCTAACCCTCTTGTCGGTTCATTTACTGAAACAAGGGTCTGTTGTTTTAATGGTGACAATCCCTGTCTGCTCAGTTATTCCTTTAACTCAGCCCTACAATTGTTGTGAATTGCTCTCTCATGCTCCCACATTTCAGTGACAAATGTTGATCTGTTTGCTCCGAACCCACTGGGCTCCATCTGTTTAAAGCCACAAACAGAAAGGTCCAGTTTTCTCCTGGAGTTTGACACAGAGCAACTTTTAAAATGAAGGCAGCACTGCTGCCTCACAGCGCCAAAGACCCGGGTTCGATTCCCGGCTTGGGTCACTGTCTGTGTGGAGTTTGCACATTCTCCCTGTGTCTGCGTGAGTTTCCTCCGGTTTCCTCCCACAGTCTGAAAGACGTGTTGGTTAGGTGCATTGACCCGAATAGGTGCCGGAGTGTGGCGACTAGGGAAATTTTACAGTAACTTCATTGCGGTGTTAATGTAAGCCTACTTGTGACTGATAAATAAACTTTACTTCGATGCAGAGTTTCAGCCAATGAGGGAGCTCCAGGCTCCCCCCCGCCATTCACTCCCATTGGTTGGAGGACCAGCCGCTCCCGCTCGGTCCTCCAGCCCCGCCCCATCTTCCTATTGGTCCGGAGCTGCCGTCAATCAATCCCCGGGCATTGTGAACGGGAGCATGCGCAGTGCCGATACTGGAGCGATGTTGTTGGAGGGAAATTGACAGCGATTCAGATTCAGAAACTGGAGGTGAGCGGGAGGAATGGGGCCGGGATTTGGGTTTGAGAGGGTAAATAAACACCCTGTGGAGGCTGGGAATCCAGAACTGGCAGCTACAGACCCCCTGTTCGCATTGTTCAACCGCAGTTGCATTTCTACAGCAACTTTCAGGACCACAGGATCTCCGAAAGCATTTTACAGCCAATGAAGTAGATTTGAAGTGTAATCTAATAGATCATTATATTGTCATGGTTGGATCAGATAACATCTTACATTTACAGACTTGCATTTACATAGCATCTTACACATCCACAGTAAGTCCCAGAACATTTTACAGCCATTCTGAAGTGTAGTCACTGTTGTAATTTAGGAAATGTGGCAGCCAATTTACACACAGCAAGAGCCCACAAACAATGTCTGTTGATGTGTTTTTAGTGATGTTGATTGATAGATATTGGCCTGGACTCGGGATAATTCCCCTGCTCTTCCTCAAAATAGTGGGCATGGGATACTCAATAATTTGATAAAGTGGATTCAACATTGGCTCAGTTGTAGGAGACAGAGGGTGATGACAGAAGGCTGCTTTAGTAACTGGAGGCCAGGGTCCAGTGGCGTACCCCTATTATCATTTATATAAATGACATAGTTGATTATGTGGGGGATAGGATTGGTAAGTTTGCGGATGACACAAAGATTGGCCAGGTGATCTGCCCAAGACCGCAAAGAACTACAAAAGATCGTGAATGGAGCCCAATACATCACGCGAACCAGCCTCCCATCCATTGACTCTGCGACACTTTCCGCTGCCTCGGCAATGCAGCCAGCATAATTAAGGACCCCACGCACCCTGGACATTCTCTCTTCCACCTTCTTCGTTCGGGAAAAAGATACAAAAGTCTGAGGTCATGTACCAACTGACTCAAGAACAGCTTCTTCCCTGCTACTGTCTGACTTTTGAATGGACTTACCTTGCATTAAGTTGATCTTTCTCTACACCCCAGCTATGACTGTAACACTATATTCTGCACTCTCTCGTTTCCTTCTCTATGAATGGTATGTTTTGTCTTATAGCGTGCAAGAAACATGTGACAATAACAAATCAAATCAAATCAAAATCAGTGAGGGTGAGTGTCTTGGGCTACAGGAAGATATGGACAGAATGGTCAAATGGGCAGATAAGTGGTAGGCTGAGTGTGAGGCGATACACTTTTTGGAAGGAGTAATTTGACAAGGAAAAATTCAGTGAACGGCATGACACTAGTAAGCTCTGTGGAACAAAGAGACCTGGGTGTGATTGTCCATAGATCTCTGAGGAGAGAAGTGTATGTTAGTAGGCTGGTGAAAAAGGCATGTAGGACACTTGCCTTTATCAATTGAGGTATAGATTACAAAAGCAAGGAAGTCATGTTGGAGTTGCATAGAACTGTGGTGAGGTCACTGCTAGAATACTGTGTCCAGTTCTGGTCGCCACATTATAAGAAGGATGTGATTGCGTTGGAGGGGGTGCAGAGGAGATTCACCAGTGAAGGTGAGTTACAGATGAAAGGGACAGTATCAAAAGAGAGAACCATTGACAATATTAGATAATGTGGGGAAGTTGGGTTATCAGTGGTTTAGAGGGTAAAGGGAGATGAAGGGAGGTCTCATGGACAAGATGAGCAGTGAGAGGGTTTGATGGGAGGTAGCAGAAGAATTGGAGAAAGATGTGAGTTCAGTACTTGGAAAAAGGGAAATTTCAGAGAGAGTTTTGTCTGGTGGTCCAGTGGAAGGGAGGGAAGCAGCAGAGGCAGCTGATCAGATTGTCTCAATCTTAGAGACAAAGAAGCTCCACGAGCTCCTCACACTTGTTGTTGAAGATGAGGATGGAGGAGACGGGAGAGCGGCCCTTCAAAAGGAGAACCATTCACACATTTTTTAAAAAGACAACAGCGAATACATTAACACAAAGACGGTGTATTTGAATTTTGTCCAGAATATTCGCCTCTATAACTGGCCTGAAGTTTATTAACATCAGCAGGTGCAGACCATAATGTGACTGACAACAACATCCAATCTCCAGTTATTTATGAACTTGCTGGTGTCTCAGCAATGCGGATGACTGAGTGAATCTCTTCCCACACTTGGCGCAGGTGAATGGTCTCTCCCCGGTGTGAACCCGCTGATGTACAGTGAGATGAGATGATCGCCTGAACCCAGTCCCACAGTGAGAGCATCTGAATGGTTTCTCGTCAGTGTGAACTTGTTGATGGGACACCAGTTCCTGCGAGGTTTTAAAACATTTCCCACACTTCAGACACTTAAACGGTCTCTCATCAGTGTGGCCTCTTTGGTGTGTAATTAGGATGGATGAATTAACAAATCCCTTCCCACACTGGGAGCAGGTGAATGGTCTCTGCCTCGTGTGAACTTGTTGGTGTGTCAGCAGGGTGGATTTGTGAGTGAATCCCTTTCCACACTCAGAGCAGGTGAATCGCTTCTCCCCGGTGTGAACTCGCTGGTGTGTCAGCAGCGTGGATGACTGAGTGAATCCCATCCCACACACAGAGCAGGTGAATGGTCTCTCCCCAGTGTGAATTAGTTTGTGTTTAATCAGGGTGGATGACTGAGTGAATCCCTTCCCACACAAAGAGCAGGTGAATGGCCTCTGCCCAGTGTGTGTGCGCTGGTGATTTTGCAGGGTGGATAACTTAGTGAATCCCTTCCCGCAGTCCGAGCAGGTGAACGGCCTCTCCCCGGTGTGACCACGCCGATGGGTTTCCAGCTGGGATGGGTAATTGAATCCCTTCCCACAGACCCCACATTTCCACGGCTTCTCCCCATCATGACTGCATTTATGTTTGAACAGGCCAGATGATTGGTTGAAGTCTTGTCCACAAACGGAACACGAGTAAGGTTTCTCCCCACTGTGAACGGTGCTTTTTCCTTCCATGTTCAAAATCCGATGATATTCCGGTCACAAAAAATTAGGCGACTCTGTGAGATCCTGATGTGGAATTTGGTTTCAGTTTCCCAACTGCAAATCCTAATCTTCTAAGACACTGTGAAATTGATTTAAAACAGAAAAAAAGGGAGTGAGAGAGAACGCACAAAAACAGGCTGTGAAATTGAGCTGAATGAATGGGGTCATTTGTGGGGCCGGCATTAAGAAGAAGTGACCATGAAAGCTGCTGGATCGTCATAAAAACCCAACTGATTCATTTATGCTTCAGGGAAGGAAACCTGCCGCCTGGTCTGGACTGACACATGAACCAATATCTATCGAAGGGGTGAGAGAGAGGTGGAAGAAGCAGAGGGTTAAGGAGAGGGTTTCTCTACATCTACATCCTGACCAGAATCTCCTAATCTCTCAACCTCCACCATTTAGCTGGACCAGGGTAGTAGGTGCATGTGAAGATCATTACCTCCTAGTTCCCCTCCAACTCATACAACATCCTGACTTGTCTGACATCAACTACTGCATGAGCAGAAGTTTCCAGCATTTGAATATCGGGAAGACTGGAGTCACTGTCTTCAGTCCCCACTACAAACTTCACCACCCTCACAACTGACTCCGCCCTCTCAATGTTAAATATCTGAAGCTGAACTAAGTTGTTCACGACCATGGTGTCTTACTTGAGAAGAGTTTTAGACCACATATCCACATCATCACCAAAATCATCTGTTTCCACCTCAGTAACATCCCCCAACTCTGCCTTCGCCTCAGTTAATCATAGAATCTCTACGGTGCAGAAGGAGGCCATTCGGCCCATAAAGTCCACACCGACAACAATCCCACTTCAGCCCTATCCCCATCGCCCCATGTATTTACCCTGCTAAACCCTGACACTAAGGGGCAACTTAGCATGGCCAATCAACCTAATCCACACATCTCTGGAGTATGGGAGGAAACCCACGCAGACACAGGAAGAATGTGAAAACTCCACACAGACAGTGACCCAAGCTGGGAATCGAACCTGGGTCCCTAGCACTGTGAGGCAGCAGTGCTAACCACTGTGCCATCATGTCGCTGCAGAATCCATCATCCATTCCTTTCTTACCTCTCGACTGAACAATTCCAATACAGTTCCAACCGGCCTCCAACATTAAGCAACCCCCTCCAAACTATCCTAAACTGCCCATGTGCTTACTCACACCAAATCATGTTCATCCATCGCCCCTATGCTTGCTGATCTACAAATGCTTCCTTTTAAGAAGCATCAGATTTTTAAAATTCTCATCTTTGTTTTCCTCCATGGTTACAATCATTCCTGTGTCTGTAATCTTCTCCAGCCACACACTCCTCTGAGATCTCAACGATAATCTAATTCCTCTTGAGCATTCTCAGTTTTAATCATTATACCATTACAAATCATCCTTTCAGTTGCACAGGCCACAAGCTCTGCAATCTCTTCTTTAAATCTCTCTGCCTGTCCATCACCTCTGCTTTCTTTAAAACCCACCTCTTTGACCAAACCTTTGGTCACCTGTCCTAATATGGCTCAGTATCAAATATCACAGTATAATATTTGTGAGAAAATGTCTGAGGCTGTTTTATTATGTTAAAGACACAATATGAATATAAATGATTGCAACTGCCCTGATATCGTTGTTCTCGTCAGTAAGAAATTGGAATTGAAAGGGTGAAGCAGTTTGATGGTCAAGTTATTCACATTCTGTCAGTGGTCATTCCAAAACAGTGCCCCAAACAAAGATGGCGACCGCGCATGCGCTGTGTTGCTGGTGCGCCGACTGAAGACGGCGACTGCGCATGCGCTGTGTTGCTCTTGCCCCGATGACGATGGCCCTGATGAACCCGGGTCTGTAACTGGGAGAATGCTGAGGCCCTGCTCTGCGCTGAGGGCCGGGACCATCCTCTGATATCGCTGGGTTCTTTTCAAGAGTTCTCAGTTTACGTAACATGTTTACGACGCCTCTCCAAACCCCCGCCTGGTCTATCGCGTCCTCCGCCCCGCCATTCCCACCTTTATTGATTGTGGATCCGAGAAAGAATGTCTCCGCCGCCATTAACCACACTGCGCATGCTTCACTCAGCCCCGCCCCTCATTCACTCCGATTGGTCGGAGGACCAGCTGTTCCCTCACGACCGTCCAGCATCCTCTCCCTCTATTGGCCCGGAGCTGCCGTCAATCAGTCCCTGGGCATTGTGAGGTGTCGGGTGAGAGGTCAGTGCCGAGGGGCGGGGTTTACAATGAACATCCTCCACTCTCCCTGTTCACCGCTTCCGGCTTCTCCCCTCAAACCATCTCCAACAAAGAGAGAAGGGGACACACTGACCGAGTGACAATGTCACTGCATTAGTAATCCAGAGAGACAGCACAATGTTCTAGGGACAGGGCTTCAAATCCATTCAATGAATACAATTTACAATTTAAAGTTAGTCTCAGTGAGGGTGACTGAGGCTTCTCTGAGAAAATCTCCACACATTCCATTCTGGGCACAAGATTCAGATTCCTGTTTTGTCACAAGGTATGAATGAAATTATGTTCAGTTTGTTATTTTTGTTAAAATTGGGTTTTTTTGTTAAATTTGACAAATGGTACAGTGGTTAGCACTGCTGCTTTTCAGCGCCAGGGACCTGGGTTCGTTTCCCGGATTGGGTCTGTGTGGAGTTTGCATGTCCTCCCCGTGTCTGCGTGGGTTTCCTCCGGGTGCTCCGGTTTCCTCCCACAATCTGAAAAATGTGCTGGTTAGGTGCATTGGCCATGCTAAATTCGCTCTCAGTGTACCCGAACAGGCGCTGGAGTGTGGCGACTAGGGGATTTTCATGGTAACTTCATTGCGGTGTTAATGTAAGCCTACTTGTGACTAATAAATGGAGTTTACTTTAAAAGGATCTGGAAAAAATTATCTAATACTTAATTTGGATATCCAGAGAGTGTGTGGGATGGGAATTTACAGATTTGGGGGAACAAGAGAGGATAAAATATTCCAGAGAAACTAGAATTGTCTGTTCAGAGTTTCTGTCCTGGACTGACATTTGGTTACATTTGTAAACCCCATTGACAGCATATTAGAAGCGGAGGATTTGTGGAGAAAATATTTAATTAAGGATCAATTCAGGGTCAAAGTCATTTGGGGAATGAAAGTGAAAAATATTCCACCAAATGAGAACTGTCTGTTCTGAATTTCTATCTTGTACTGACAGTGATGACTTTTTAAACAGTCCAAAGATGTGCGGGTTAGGTTGATTGGCCAAGCTAAAAATTGCCCTTAGTGTCCTGGGATGCGTAGTGGGTAAAATATATGGGGGTAGGGCCTGGGTGGGATTGTGGTCGGTGCAGACTCGATGGGCCGAATGGCCTCTTTCTGTGCTGTAGGGATTCTAGGATCCTAAGATTTCTAAGATAAACTCCTTTATCAGGTTATTAGAAGCAGAGGATTTGGAGATAGGAAATGCAAACCAAACATCACATCAACATCTGATGCTCAATGAATCAGAGTGTGAGTATCATTGGCCTTTGAATGTGGAGGGAAGATTGTTTTAACAAGTTGCATAGCCTTTAAAATATTTCAACATTTGAAGCAGATAGAATCCACGTGTACTGTGTACGAGGCTTGAACTGATCAACCAACCTGGAGAGAAACAAGGATACCAGCACCACAGGGAAACCGTGTAAATGTGGGGATTGTGGAAAGGGATTCAAGTATCCATCCCTGCTGGAAATTCATCGACGCAGTCACACTGGAGAGAAACCATTCACCTGCTCTGTATGTGGGAAGGGATTCACTCAGTCAACCACTCTGCTGAGACACCAGCGATTTCACACAGGGGAGAGACCGTTCCCCTGTTGTGTGTGTGGGAAGGGATTCACTCAGTCATCTGAGCTTCTGATACACTGGAGAGTTCATACTGGAGAGAAGCCATTCACCTGCTCTGTTTGTGGGAGGGGATTCACTCAGTTATCCCAGCTGCTGACACACCAGCGAGTTCACACTAGGGAGAGGCCATTCACCTGCTCTGTGTGTGAGAAGAGATTCACTAATTCATCAAACCGGCTTACACATCAGCGAGTTCACACTGGCGAGAGACCATACGTTTGTTCCATGTGTGAGAAAGGATTCACAACTTCATCCAACCTTTTGACACACCAGCGAATTCACACCCGAGAGAGGCCATTCACCTGTTCGGTGTGTGAGAGGGGATTCAGTCAGCTAGCCCACCTGCTGACACACCAGCAAGTTCACAAGTGACTGAAGGGTTTGGATTCCACTGATGTTGCTGGCGTTCATCATACCCAGGACTGAACCATGTTCATTCTGACAATTCAGGTTTGTCTCTCTGATGTGACCAACCATAGTTCTGGCTGGAGTTTAAGATTCTAGTTAGTTAACTGATTGTGTTCTTGGGCCTGCAGCCTCCCTTTAAGAATATGTGTCTGTGATCATTCCCCTGAATTCAGAGAATTCCACCAGCAATCAGTTTGCCACAAATATTGAACTTTTACTTCAATCCTAAATTGATCTTTGGTTCAAACTCGACAATTCACTGTCTGAGAGGTTCTACTGATGAACATCTTCAATTAGAAAGTGCTGATTAATCCTTGCTGACAATTCTTACTGACCTGCACATTACACACAGTGAGAGCTCCGTTATCCCCCAGAAAGAAGGGGAATGGGAATTGGTGGAGAATCAAGCATTCCCAAATGTTACCCCTCCCGTCTGGTACAGAAATCCCCTTGGCCCGGGAATGAAGACAGGTCCAATTGAAATAACAAACTGGTGTATATCTTTTATGAAAAAGGGGCTACAAAATCATCAGATAGGAGAGATTGGTGTCAATCATATTGAGTAAACAAGTAAACTAAATCAAATTAACTGAGGGGAGGGGATTGGTGTCAGTGACTGTGGAGTTTACATCAGTCAGCAGGAGATTGGTGTCAGTGACTGTGGGGTTTACATCAGACGGGGGAAGATTGATGTCAGTGACTGTGGGGTTTTATATCATGATGTGGAGATGCCGGCGTTGGACTGGGGTAAGCACAGTAAGAAGTCTCACAACACCAGATTGTCTGTACCTTTAAGACCTGGCTGGCTGTAGAGATTTGCATTCTAATCAGTATTCTGTAACTTGATTTTGTGTCTCTGTGCACTGTTGGAGACAGATATCCACTCCATCTGACGAAGGAGCAGCACTCCGAAAGCTTATGGTATTTGCTACCAAATAAACCTGTTGGACTTTAACCTGGTGTTGTGAGACTTCTTACCGGGTTTTATATCGGACAGAAGGAGATTGGTGTCAGTGACTGTGGGGTTTATATCAGACACGAGGAGATTGGTGTCAGTGTGGGGTTTATATCAGACAGGAGGAGATTGGTGTCAGTGTGGGGTTTATATCAGACAGGAGGAGATTGGTGTCAGTGACTGTGGGGTTTATATCAGACAGGAGGAGATTGGTGTCAGTCACTGTGGGGGTTTATGTCATGATGTGGATATGCCGGCGTTGGACTGGGGTGAACACAGTAAGAGTTTTAACAACACCAGGTTAAAGTCCAACAGGTTTATTTGGTAGCAAATACCATTAGCTTTCGGAGCGCTGCTCCTTCGTCAGATGGAGTGGAAATGTGCTCTCAAACAGGGCACAGAGACACAAAATCAAGTTACAGAATACTGATTAGAATGCGAATCCCTACAGCCAGCCAGGTCTTAAAGGTACAGACATGTGGGTGGAGGGAGCATTAAGCACAGGTTAAAGAGATGTGTATTGTCTCCAGACAGGCCAGCCCGCAAGTCCAGGAGGCAAGCTGTGGGGGTTACTGATAATGTGACATAAATCCAACATCCCGGTTTAGGCCGTCCTCATGTGTGCGGAACTTGGCTATCAGTTTCTGCTCAGCGACTCAGGGAGAGTTCACCAGCTGCATGAGGAAAAGGATTAACTGGCTCGTCCCATTCAGTGACACAGTCGGACAATCACACTGAGAAAGGGTTCAGACACTTCCTGTCTCTGAAGGGATTTACTCAGCTTTCCCGCCTGTTAACATCCCAGTTTAAAAACCAAATGATTTCTTGCACAATCAGTTGTGGGATGGAGGAGAGTCAGTGTGTGGATGAGGAAGATTCACAACACTCCCCTCAGGCTGCAAATCCCAAATCCACATTTTCCCCATTTGCGTTGGCAGCTCTGGGCATTGCCCAGGTGATGGGCCCAGGTTAACAGCTGCCATCCTCATAGGGGGCCATGAGCAGCTGGTCATGTGTGCACATATTAATCTGACTTTTCACTGCACCCTTGCTCTGACTGAAACACTATGATCTGCACCCTTTCCTTCTCCCTTATGTACTCTATGAACGGTATGTTTTGTCTGCACAGCACGCAAGAAACAATACTTTTCACGTGACAATAAATCAAATCAATGTGTCATCATCCTGGGCTCGGAACTGGGAGGAGAGAACATAGAACAGTACAACACAGAACAGGCCCTTCGGCCCACGATGTTGTGCCGAGCTTAATCTGAAACCAAGAATGTTGTGAATTTCCCAGAATTGTTACAGCGCAGAAAGAGGCCATTTGGCCCATGTGTCTGTGCTGACTCTTGGAATGAGCAATTCATGGAGAGCTATTCCCCTGTCTCCTCCCTGCAACTCAGTTCATTTGTCCCCTTCAGATAACCAAATTCAGAGTTTGTATCCTGGACGGACAGTGATGGATTTTGGAAACTCCTTTTACAGAGGGCTAGAAGGGGAGGATTTACATATAGCAAACGCAAAGCAAGAGAAATATTTGTTCGGAATGTTCTCCTGTCCTTACATTGACAGCTATTTTACACACCTTTTTCGACAGGAAGTTGCAGTCGGAAAACACGTCAATATCTGACAAATTCACTCGATTCATCAGGATCTGAATATCTTTGACCTTTGAATGTGGAAGGAGAAACGTTTGTTCTGTCTGTGGGAAAAGATTTCAAACATCAGTGTGACTGGAAAAATACACACACCCGAGTGAGAGTGTTCCAGTGAACTGAGTGTGGAAAGAGTTTTAACCAGTTACACAGCCTGAAAAACCATCGCACCATTCACAGTGGGGAGAGATTGTACATGTGTTCTGTAGGTAAACAAGAATCAAAGTGATCATCCACCTTGAAGAGACACAAAGACATCTTAACCGTGGATAAACCATGGGAATGTAGGGACTGTGGGGAGGGATTCTGTTACCCATCCACACTGCAAATTCATCAACGCAGTCACACTGGGGAGAGACCATTCACTTGTTCTCGGTGTGGGAAGGGATTCACAAATTCATCTGACTTTCTGGCACACCAGCGAATTCACACAGGGGAGAGACCATTTATCTGCTCTGAGTGTGGAAAGGGATACACTCGGTCATCCCACCTGCTGATACACAAGCGAGTTCACACAGGGGAGAGACCATTCACCTGCTCTGTTTGTGGGAAATGTTTTACAAATTCATCTGATCTTCTGACACACCAGCAAGCTCACACTGGGGCGAGACCATTCACCTGCTCCATCTGTCGTAAGAGATTCACTCGGTCAACACTCCTCACTGCACACCAACTTGTTCACACTAACAATAGACCTTTTAAATGTTCTGATTGTGAGAAGAGCTTTAAAAGCAGGCGTGAAGTGCTGTCACACCAACGTACACACACTGGGGAGAGGCCATTCACCTGCTCCGAATGTGGGAAGAGATTCACCAATTCATCCAACTTTCTGAGACACCAGCGAGTTCACACTGGGGAGAGGGTGTTTACCTGCTGTGTCTGTAGGAAGGGATTTGCTCAGTCAAACAACCTGGTTCGACACCAGCGTGTTCACAAGTGACTGTAGGAGTTGGATTCTGTCGTTATTGCTGCTGTTAATCACATTTGGGACTAAACCATGTCCATTCTGACTGTTATGTTTTTTCTGCTGATAATAATTGAACTGAAGTTTAATATTCTGGATATATCTCACATTAATTAACTTTGGTTTAAACACATTGTTGTAGATTTTGTTTTTCCCACCTAAGTGTTTAACATCACCTGTCTGGACCTCAAGGACAATCCAGGGGAAGATCATACAGCAGGAACAGAACTTCAGCCTGGACACAGTCCAGGAGTATAATGACCATCAACATCTTGTCCCTGTTGAATAAAATCAAACATAGCGTTTATCTTCCTTCGAGTTATCTGACTTTTTCATTTTGTACATTTCACACTGATCCCCGTGGTAACATAGATATTATGTTCCTTCTTCATTTCAACCCAGAACATCATATGGACCTTTACAATTAACTTCTCAGTCCCACTTCTTTCATCAATGCTTTCAACTTTAAATGTTCAATAGGTGATGAAGTAATGTAATGTTCTTGGTGGTTCATGGGCAGTACCGATCTTCTCTGCTGCCTGTCGCAGGAAGGTGCTATGGTTTGTTGGGGTTTTTGTCGAAACTGGTCATGAGTCTATTGTGTAGCAATGGGGAGTGGGACCCTGGTGGAAAGCACAATCTGGATTGGCCGACCAATCATGAACTGAAATGGGCTGTGAACAGGGTTTTGAAAAGGAGGGATATGAATGGTCATTTCGACACCAGACGAGGCAGTGATCCAGTCATTGACCCTGAACAGATCATCAGCTCCCTTCTTGACAGCTTTTTTCAGTGTTGTTTCTCGAGAGTCATCTAGGATGTGCAGAATTATTGCATTCAGCACTAAATGATACTCTGTGTGCTTAAGTAACCAAATGAACCCTTAATATCTGGACAATTGATTTTGATTTGATTTGATTTATTATTGTCACATGTATCAACATACAGTGAAAAGTATTGTTTCTTGCGCACTGTACAGACAAACCATACCGTTCATAGAGAAGGAAATTAGAGAGTGCAAAACGTAGTGTTACAGTCATAGCGAGGGTGGAGAGAAAGATCAACTGAATGCAAGTAAGTCCATTCAAAAGTCTGACAGCAGCAGGGAAGAAGCTGTTCTTGAGTCAGTTGGTACGTGACCTCAGACTTTTGTATCTTTTTCCTGATGGAAGAAGGTGGAAGAGAGAATGTCCAGGGTGCATGGGGTCCTTAATTATGCTGGCTGCTTTGCCGAGGCAGCGGGAAGTATATAGATGGAGTCAATGGATGGGAAGCTGGTTTGCGTGATGTATTGGGCTACAGTCACGACCTTTTGTTGTTCCGTGCAGTCTTGGGCAGAGCAGGAGCCATACCAAGCTGTGATACAACCGGGAAGAATGCTTTCTATGGTGCATCTGTAAAAGTTGGTAAGAGTCATAGCTGACATGCCAAATTCCCTTAGTCTTCTGAGAAAGTAGAGGCGTTGATCGGCTTTCTTAACTATAGGAGCAAGTGTGTTTGAGAACTATCAACTGGAAAACTCATGTACTCTGGCACGAGAAAGAAACTGTTGATTCTGGAATCGAAGCCAGTCAGGGTATGGTCAGGGGCGGAGTGGTGAGTGGAGGGACGTTAATGTGCAGTTGGAAAAGTTTAGAAACCTCTACTTAGTTGCAGAGGAGAGTAGGGGTTTAAATCCCTTTGAGAAATGAAACATAGAGCATCTATTCAAAAGAATTAATGTATCTCAATTGGGGAGCAAAATTATTTCATATTCCCTGTTTCACTGTGCAATGGCGCTGTAGGTACCCAGCATTCGCTGCGGGTGTGAAAGTGCCCAATTCAGTCCACAGGAGGCCAGTGCGCAGTCGTGGTGCTGTATCTGGAGCATGCGCACTGTCACTTTGCTCGGAGCATTGCGAGTGCGGGAGACGCTTCTTTCAACGGGTGAGAGTCAGTGGGGCGGAGGGAGGAATGGAGCCGGGGGTCGGGGTGGGGAGGGGGGAATGGAGCCGGGAGTCGGGGTGGGGAGGGAGGAATGGAGTCGGGGTGGGGAGGGAGGAATGGAGTCGGGGTGGGGGGGGAGGAATGGAGCCGGGAGTCGGGGTGGGGAGGGAGGAATGGAGTCGGGAGTCGGGGTGGGGAGGGGGGAATGGAGCCGAGAGTCGGGGTGGGGAGGGAGGAATGGAGTCGGGGTGGGGGGAGGAATGGAGCCGGGAGTCGGGGTGGGGAGGGAGGAATGGAGCCGGGAGTTGGGGTGGGGAGGGGGGAATGGAGTCGGGGTGGGGAGGGAGGAATGGAGTCGGGAGTCGGGGTGGGGAGGGAGGAATGGAGTCGGGAGTCGGGGTGGGGAGGGAGGAATGGAGCCGGGAGTCGGGGTGGGGAGGGAGGAATGGAGTCGGGAGTCGGGGTGGGGAGGGAGGAATGGAGCCGGGAGTCGGGGTGGGGAGGGAGGAATGGAGTCGGGAGTCGGGGTGGGGAGGGAGGAATGGAGTCGGGAGTCGGGGTGGGGAGGGGGGAATGGAGTCGGGAGTCGGGGTGGGGAGGGAGGAATGGAGTCGGGGTGGGGAGGGAGGGAGGAATGGAGCAGGGAGTCGGAGTGGGGAGGGGGGAATGGAGCCGGGAGTCGGGGTGGGGAGGGAGGAATGGAGTCGGGGTGGGGAGGGAGGGAGGAATGGAGCAGGGAGTCGGAGTGGGGAGGGGGGAATGGAGCCGGGAGTCGGGGTGGGGAGGGGGGAATGGAGCCGAGAGTCGGGGTGGGGAGGGGGGAATGGAGCCGGGAGTCGGGATGGGGAGGGAGGAATGGAGTCGGGGTGGGGAGGGAGGAATGGAGTCGGGGTGGGGAGGGAGGGAGGAATGGAGCAGGGAGTCGGAGTGGGGAGGGGGGAATGGAGCCGGGAGTCGGGGTGGGGAGGGGGGAATGGAGCCGAGAGTCGGGGTGGGAGGCGGAATGGAGCCGGGAGTCGGGGTGGGGAGGGAGGTATGGAGTTGGGAGCCGAGAGTCGGGGTGGGGAGGGAGGAATGGAGTCGGGGTGGGGAGGGAGGAATGGAGTCGGGGTGGGAGGCGGAATGGAGCCGGGAGTCGGGGTGGGGAGGGAGGAATGGAGTCGGGGTGGGAGGCGGAATGGAGCCGGGAGTCGGGGTGGGGAGGGAGGAATGGAGTCGGGGTGGGAGGCGGAATGGAGCCGGGAGTCGGGGTGGGGAGGGAGGAATGGAGCCGGGAGTCGGGGTGGGAGGCGGAATGGAGCCGGGAGTCGGGGTGGGGAGGGAGGAATGGAGTCGGGGTGGGAGGCGGAATGGAGCCGGGAGTCGGGGTGGGGAGGGAGGAATGGAGTCGGGGTGGGAGGCGGAATGGAGCCGGGAGTCGGGGTGGGGAGGGAGGAATGGAGTTGGGAGCCGAGAGTCGGGGTGGGGAGGGGGGAATGGAGCCGGGAGTCGGGATGGGGAGGGAGGAATGGAGCTGGGAGTCAGGGTGGGGAGGGAGCGGAAGATTTACAAACACGCACTGGAGGTCGCAAGGCCCCATAATGACTCCGGGGGCCCGTAATGTCAGCACTGCGGCTTTTTCCCGGGAACAGGCCCAGAATATCAGCCGCCATCTTGTTCCAGCAGTGCAGAAAGTGTTATAGAAGTATCAAGCGACAAAAGGAGATATTTGAGCAGGTGACCTAAAGCTTGATCAAAGAGGGAGGTTTTAAGAAGTGTTTTAAAGGAGGAAAGTGGGGTCGAGAGATGGAGAGCTTAAAAGGTGAAAATTCCAGAGCTTGGAGTGGAGGCAAGAAAGAATGGTCAGCTTTGGTGGAGTGATTAAAATCAGGGGTGCTGAAGATGCCGGAATTAGATGAACACAGAGATCTTGGAGCGTTATGTGGCTGAAGGAGATTACAGAGATAGCAGTGATCGCAACTGTGAATAGATTTGGAAACAATGACGAAAATTTGAAAACTTTGGTATTTCTTAAACAGAAACCAAACTTTGTCAGTAAGTGAGCACAGCGGGTGGTAGGTGAACAAGATTTGATGTGAGTCGGGACATGGGCAGCAGAGTGTACAATCACCTGGAGAATATGGGGAACAGGAATGCGGAGGGTCGGCTTGGAGTGCATTCGGATAATAAAGTCTGGAGGCAACAAAGGAATGGAGAGAGTTTCAGGAGCAGATGAGCTGGGATTGGGATGGAATTGGGTGGAAATGAATAGGTGGTCTGGGTGATGACATGGTTGTGTGGTTGGAAGCTCAGCTTGGGGTGAAACGTGACACTGAGGGTGTGAACAGCCTGGTTCAGTTTTAGAGAGTTGTTTGGGAGAGGATTGGAGTCAGTGGCTGGAGAGTGAAGTTTTTTAGACTCATCTTCTGTTCATCCAGTATTGGGTATCAGACAAGTCAGGATGGTGTGTGACTTGGAGGGGAACCTGGTGTTGATGATGTTCACATACACTTGCTACTCTGGTCCTTCCAGATGGTGGAGGTTGAGGGCTTGGGATACTCTGTTAAAGTTCTGGTTGTGATATAGATGTGTAAAGTCACTCCCCTTTGCAGCTACTTCTCTCTCTCCTCCCATAGAGGCCATAATTTTGTTTAGACCCAGACCGGGTCACAGGTTCCCTTCCCTGAAGGACATGAGTGAACCAGTTGAGTTTTTATGACAATCTAGTAGTTTTCATGGTCACTTTTTCCTCGTGCCAGCCCAACAAATACCAGATTCATTCTGCTCAATTTCACAACCTGCCTTTTTTTCTGGGTTCTCTCTCACTCCCTTTTTCTGTTTTACATCAATTTCACAGGGTGTTCGAAGAGGAGGATTTGCAGTTGAGAAATACAAGGCAAACATCACAGCAGGATCTGATGGAGCTGCCCAGTTAATGGTAACCTGGTTATCATTCGGATTTTAAACATTGAAGGAAAAAGCATTGTTCACAGTGGATGAAACCATTCTCTGTGTGGACGAGGCTTCAGTTGATCATTTGGCCTCAGGAGCTCCAAATGTAAATATACTGGGGAGAAACCATGGAATAGTGAGGACTCTGAGGAGGGATTTGGTTCTCCATGTGAACTGGAAACTCATAACACAGTCACACCAGGGAGCGGCCATTCACCTGCTCTGTGTGTTGGACTGGTTTCACTCCATTATCCAACCTGTTGGCTCACTGACATATTCATACTGGGGGCAGATGGTGCAAATTCTCCAGATGGTGCAAAGGGATTCACTCAGTCATCCCACCTTAAGACACACAAATGAGTTCACACTCGGGAGTGATTTTTTAAATGCCCAGACTATGAGAAGAACTATAAAAATTCCCAGGAAGTGATATTCAGCAATGAGTTCACACTGAGGAGAGACTGTTCAGGTGCTCTCACTGTGAGACTAGGATCAGGCAATCATCTGACCACACTGCACACCAGCGAGTTCACACCAGGGAGAAGTTGTTCCTCTGCTCTGAGTGGGGAAGAGATTCACTCAGACATCCCACCTCATGGAACACAAGCGAGTTCACATTGGGCAGAGGACATTCGCCTGCTCCGAGTGTGGGAAAAGATTCACTCAGTTATCTAAATTGCTGACACACCACCGAGTTCACACTGGGGAGAGACCTTTTAAATGTCCCGACTGCACAAAATGTTATAGAAGTTCCTGGGAACTGAGGCGCCATCAACGTGTTCACACTGATAAGAGACCATTCAGGTGCTCTCACTGTGAGACTAGGTTCAAACAATTATCTTGTCTCACTGTACATCAGCGAGTTCACGCTGGGGAGAGGCCTTTCATCTGCTCTGTGTGTGGGAAGAGATTCACTCGGTCATCAGCATTCAAGGCACACAAGGTAGTTCACACTGGGGAGAGGCCATTCACCTGTTTCCAGTGTGGAAAAGGATTCGCTCGGTCATCCAACCTGCTTTCGCACCAGTTAGTTCACACTGATGAGAAACCTTACAAATGCCCAGACTGCGGGAGGTGCTATAAAAGTACAAGGGAACTGATGCGCCATCAACGTGTTCACACTGATGAGAAACCGTTCTGATGCTCTTATTGTGGGACTGGGTTCAGGCGACCATCTTATCTCACTGCACATCAACGCACTCACACTGGGGAGAGACCGTTCACCTGCTCCCAGTGTGGGAAGGGATTCTCTCAATCATCCAGCCGACTGAAACACCAGCGAGTTCATCAGTGATTGCAGGAGTTGGATTTGTTGTTAATCACATCCAGGACTGAATGATGTTCATTGATGTAAATAAACCCCAGCCCAGTTATAGGTTTTAATATTTTGTATAAAAGTCAAGTAAACAAGCTTTGTGTTAAACACACAGTGTACTGTGTCTTTTTAATACACAAGATCATCCTTTTGTTTGCCAATTCTCCATCCTCCCCTCCAATGACAAGTGTGAGGAGCTCAGGAAACTTCTTTGTCACTAAGATGAGCCTCATCCATACCCCCCACCTGTTATACATATTCCAGCTCAACTCACTGGAACCCCAGGCCATTCTTGCCATTCTATCAGGTCACAGGTACTGAGGCCAAAAGTAGTGCCCTAAAGTTAAGTTTCTTATTCAAACCCAAGATGTTTCAGTGCCACATCAGGGCAGGGAAAAGGGAAGCCATTGGCTTCAGATGGACAATGCTAAAAGTTAATATCCCAATTTCTCCACCTTATTCTTTCAAGTTGAAAAAGTGAAAATTCAGCTGTTTATAGAAGTGGCGAAATAAGCAATGACCCACCACATGGCAAGTAGTTCAGAATTTATCCCGTCACTGGCTCATTGGTTGCTTATGTGGCATCTGGAGCTGTTTTCTTGGCAGGTTTTGTCAGTAATCAAATCTCTGACAGAACATCTTACCCAGGCCCTATACCCACATCTCCACATATTTACCTTGCTAATCCCCCTAACTTACACATCTTGGGACACTAAGGGGAAATTTACCATGACCAATCCAACTAATGTGCACATCTTTGGAGTGTGGGAGGAAATCGGAGCATCCAGAGGAAATCCGAGCAGCGAAAGGAAGTCCACGCAGAAATGGGGGGAATGTGCATTCTCCACACAGACAGTCACCCAAGTCTCGAATTGAACCCGGGTCCCTGACACTGTGAGACAGCAGTGATAACCATTGTGCCACTCAGCATTACCTCCCACTCTCGGGCAGCTCCTGTGTCTACCTCAGCTGGAATGAGAATTGAACCCAAACCTTTTGTGTTATACTGACCGTACATTAGTCCAGCTCCCCTAGTTCAGAATTATGGAGCATTATTAAGATACAAGTATTAATCCTGTGACTTGTTGTGGAAAAAAAAACAATGTTCCCAAAGGCTTCAACAGTAAATGTGCCAACATGGTGGTAGGAATCCCAGGAAAGACTGAATTTGACACGACAGGTAGACATCAACACGCATGCTATAATTAACCTCAGAATCCTCAGGTGGCACAGTGGTTAGCACGGCTGCCTCAGCGCCAGGGACCCGGATTCAATTCCCAGCTTGGGTCACTGTCTGTGTGTCATTTGCACATTCTCTCTGTGTGGGTTTCCTCCGGGTGCTCCAGTTTTCTCCCACACTCCAAAGATGTGCGGGTTAGGTGGATTGGCCATGCTAAATTGCCCCTTAGTATCAGGGGGGCTACTAGGGTAAATGCATGGGGTTATGGGGATAGGGCCTAGGTGGGATTGTGGTCGGTGCAGACTCGATGGGCTTCCTTTTGCGCTGTAGGATTCCATGATTAAGATAAAAAGAAATAGGAACAGGAGAAGGCAGATCGGCCCCTCAAGCCTGCTCCAGCATTCAATAGGATCATGGCTGACCCAACATTCTTCACATCCACTTTCCTGCCCTTTCCCCATAACCCCTGATTCCCTTATTGATCAAAAATCTAACTCAGCCTTAAATATACCACAAGGATTTTGCTCCCATAGCTCTCTCTGGCAAGGAATTCCAAAGACTCACAACGCTCTGAGAGAAGAAATTCCTCTTCATCTCAGACTTGAATTGGCTTCAGGAGGTTAAAATCCTGTTTTGTTTCCCCGATTTATCTCCAGTGACCAGACAATCGGAGTGAATGAGGGGCGGGGCTGGAGGACCGAGCGGGACAGCCTGGTCCTCCAGCCAATCGGAGTGAATGAGGGGAGTGAAAAAGGGGCGCCCCCCCCCCGCCCCCCCCACCATTGTGATCTGGAGCATGCGTAGTGCCGCTCACAGCTAGATTGAGGCGGTTGTGGGAATTATCAGCCCGGGAGATACCGCCGGATAAATCAAGAATGAGAGACGGAGCCGGTGGGTGCGTTGGTTTGGAGGCTTCATAAGACATGCTGTATAGGCCCCAGGTGCCTAATACAAAGCTCGGATTCGGTATTAAAGTCCGATGACAGCTGCTCGGGCTTTTCTCTCAGACAGGCCCAGATGAATAGCCGCCATCTTGAGACGGCACAGCGTGCGGCCGAGCGCGTGCGCAGACAGAGGGAGTTCCAGGCTCAGCCCGGCCCCTCATTCACTCCGATTGGTTGGAGGACCAGCCGCTTCCACTCGGTCCTCCAGCCCCGCCCCGTCTTCGGAGCTGCCGTCCATCACTCCCCGGGGCATTGTGATGTGGAGCATGCGCAGTGTCATTGCTGTCCTTGGCGCTTGTTTGTCCCGGAGAAGCGGAGTCAGCGTTAGGCGGTGGCTGGGAGGATTTGGAAACACTTTGTGGATCCGCAAACCCTTCAGAATCATTGTCAGCTCCCTGGTTTGCAGCTGCGGGGCTTCTCCCTCCCTCCCTCCCGGGAACAGGCCCAGGTTAACGGCCCCATCCTGGCTCAGCCACTGGAGGATAGTTCACAGAGGATGGAGGAGGAAGACAATAAATCATAGAATCCCGACAGTGCAGAAGGAGGCCATTCGGCCCATCGAGTCTGCACCGACCACAACCCCATCCCTCACTGTTTGTATGTTTCCACAACTCTGGGAGATGCCAGCCTTACACAGCCTGACCTCAGTTCTGGCAAGACCCATTCACCATTCTTTGATTTGATTTATTATTGTCACATATTAACATACAGTGAAAAGTACTGTTTTGTGTGCACGATACAGACTAAACATACCGTTCATAGAGAAGGAAATGAGAGCGTGCAGAATGTAGTGTTACAGTTACAGCTCGAGTGTAGAGAAAAATCAACTTAATGCAAGGTAAGCCCATTCAAAAGTCTGACAACAGCAGGGAAGAAGTTGTTCTTGAGTCAGTTGGTACGTGACCTCAGACTTTTGTATCTTTTTCCCGACCGATAAAGATGGAAGAGAGAATGTCCGGAATGCATGAGGTCCTTAATTATGCTGGCTGCTTTGCCGAGGCAGCAGGAAGTGTAGACAGAGTCAATGGATTGGAGGCACAGCTTTGGACTGTGGGAGGAAACTGGAGCACCCGGAGGAAACCCACGCAGATACGGGGAGAACGTGCAGACTCCATACAGAGAGTGACCCAAGCCAGGAATCAAACCCGGGTCCCTGGCTCTGTGAGGCAGCAATCTAAACACTGTGCCACTGTGCTGCCCTGTGCCACAATGCTGCCCCTAAATAAGAGGGTACACTTTGGCATCAAATCAATGAGGACTCTGATCTCTGGGAAGGAAGGAAACCCTGAGAAGTGGGCAGCGAGGATTAACAAACACCCACTGGAGGCCCCAACACCCCCAATAAAAAGCTGCAGCTCCCGAGTTTGGCAAAGAAACAGAGTGGGAGGGGTTTCATGGTCTCAGTGTCCAGGAGAGAAAATTATTGATAATTGATTCATTTTATTTTCACTCTGCACAGGACTTGAGAACTGAAACCAGCCCTATTAGAATCATAGAACACCTGCAGTGTAGAAGGAGGCCATTCAGCCCATCGAGCATGCACCAACAACATCCCATCTAGTCCCCATCCCCGTAACCCCAGGTATTTACCCTGCTTGTCCCCCTGATGCTCAGGGGCAATTTAACATAGCCAATCAACCTAACCTGCACATCTTTGGACTGTGGGAGGAAACTGGAGCAGCCAGAGGAAACCCACACAGACACGGAGAGAACATGCAGACTCCACACAGACAATCGCCTGAGGCCGGAATCAAACTCGGGGCCCTGGCGCTGTGAGGCAGCAGTGCTAAACACTGTGCCACCCCAGAGGGAGGGGGTGGAATCTGCAAGTAAGGAAAGGAATTGTGAAGATGGTGTGATGGATTTAGCAGGCTGATCAACTCTCATGGTGAAAATTATGGTACAGCCTGCCCTGGAGTCCAAATGAATGGTGGATGGGTCTTGCCAGAACTGAGGTCAGGCTGTGTGGAAGTGGCGTCTGCCAGAGTTGTGGGAACATGGAAACAGTGAGGGATGGGGTTGTATGCAATGAGAAAGCCTGGGACAGTGGACTCAAATACAGATCAATCCTGTTAAATATGGGACAGATAGTTAGCCTGGGGAGAGTGTGTGGGATGAGTAGTCACTGTTTTCAAGGCACAAATAAAGACAGATGTATCATGAAAAATGTAATTCTGTTCAGAATTTCTCTATTTATAAATTTTGTAAACTCCTTTTTCCAGGAAATTAGAGTGTGTGGATTTATAGACAGTAAGCTCAAACTGAACATCACAGAATGATCTGACAGAATCACTCAGTTCACCACAGCCAACATCATCAGTGTTTGAATTTGGAAGGAGCAATGTTTGTCTGTGAGACCATTTCAAACATCAGTGTGACGGGAAAAGCATCAAAACACATCCTGGAATGAGAGTGCTGCAGAGCACTAACCGTGAAAGATCTTTAACTCGTTAAACAGCCTGTAAAAACATCAGACCGCTCGCAGCGGGGAGTAACTACACGTACTCTGTGTGTGTTCAACTGATTCTGCAACCTGGAGAGTGACAAGGAAACTGGCACCATGGAGAAATCGTGGAAATGTGAGGACTGTGGTAAAGGATACAATTCTTCATCCCGGCTGGAAATCCATCGACGCGTTCACACTGGGGAGAAGCCAGTCAGCTGTTCCGTGTGTGAGAGGAGATTCACTCAGTCAGCTGCCCTTCGGTTACACCAGCGGGTTCACGCTGTGAAGAAGCCATTCAGCTGCACAACCTGTGGAGAGAAATTCCAGACTTCATCCCTTCTCACTGAACACCAGCGGATTCACACGGGTGCCAAACCATTCATTTGCTTTGTGTGTGGGATGGGATTCACTCAGATATTCGCTATCCAGTCACACCACCGAATGCACACGAAGGAGGATCCATTCAGGTGCACCACCTGTGGAGAAAGTTTCAGGCAGTCAACCGACCTCAATAAACACCAACACACTCACACTGGGGAGAAGCCGTTCACCTGCTCCGTGTGTGGGAAGGGATTCCCTTGGTCATCCCAACTGCTGTCACATCGGCGAGTTCACACCGGGGGGAGACCGTTCACCTGCTCCGTGTGTGGGGAGGGGTTCACTCAGTCACAACGTCTGTTGAGACACCAGCAAATTCACAAGTGACTGTTTGCTGCTGTTAAAAACATTCAGGATCGATAGTCTGACAATATCTGGTTTGATTCTGCTGATGTTAACAATCCGATAACTCGCTAGAATCTGGAGATGTCACGATTTTTGGGCTGTTTTGTCCCTTTTTAAAATCGCCATCTGTGATCTTTCTCCTCAATTCAAGAACCCTCAGCAGAAGTTTAGTTGCAAGAAAAGTTATGAAGTTTTCAGAATCTTAGAAGAATCTTAGAAATCCTACAGCACAGAAAGAGGCCATTCGGCCCATCGAGTCTGCACCGACCACAATCCCACCCAGGCCCTACCCCCATATCCCTACATATTTACCCACTAATCTCTCTAACCTACGCATCCCAGGACACTAAGGGCAATTTTTAGCATAGCCAATCAACCTAACCCACACATCTTTGGACTGTGGGAGGAAACCGGAGCACCCGGAGGAAACCCACGCAGACACAAGGAGAATGTGCAAACTCCACACAGACAGTGACCCGAGCCGGGAATCGAACCCAGGTCCCTGGAGCTGTGAAGCAGCAGTGCTAACCACTGTGCTACCGTGCCGCCCAAATTCAGTCCTAAATTGATCTTTGATACAAAATGTACAATTCAGTGTCTGAAATGTTCCACTGATTAACATCTCCAATTAAAAAGTGCTGATTAATCCTTGCTGACAATTCTTACTGACTTCTTCGCAGTGCCGTGTCCATTATGAAATTAAATGATGAAAGGAAGCGAAACAAAGAAGTGAAATATTGCACAGTCACATCAGTCTTCTGTGGCAAAGAGTTCCAACAGATTCACCACTCTCTGGCTGAAGAAATTCCTCCTAATCTCTGTTTTAAAGGATCGTCCCTTTAGCCTGAGGTTGTGCCCTGTAGTATTCCGGTTAACACACTGGAATACTCCCTTGGCCCTTTAGGATAATGTCACTGCAGTATATGGGATCTGCAGAAACATTTAATTACATTCTACCAGCCACCTGGTATGCTTAACTGTGGAAACCCTTTTCCATTAAGGTCTCAGATTACTACAGCAGATATGCATTGTTCTGACTCGACGAGCTGGGCTGTGGAATTAATTGGATAGATCTTCCAGAGAGCCAGCAGAGACATAATGGGCCAAATGGTTTCTATTTATGCTGTATCATTCTCTAAAACAGTGAATATTCAGTATCAGGGAGAGAGAGAAGAACCAGTGACTGTGCGATTGAACCCAGCCAGAATCAGCACCATAAAAGGAGGAGTGAGAGGGGAAACGGTATAAAAGCTTTGAAACCATTGCATGGTCCTGCAGCAGAACTTTGAGAAATGGAGCACAGCAATGTACCAATTCTCAATATTTCATTAATTTACCTCAAATGCTTACAACGTTATTATGAATTAATTGCATGAGGTTTCAATGGCGGTTATTACCCAGCATTCGTTGCGGCTGTGACAGTGCCCTATTCACTGCACAGGAGCCCGGTGCGCAAGCGCAGTGCTGTATCTGGCGCATGCGCAGTGTCACTTTGCTCGGAGCCCTGCGAGTGCTGGAGACGCTTATTTCAAGGGGTGGGAATCGGTGGGGCGGAGGGAGGAATGGAGCCGGGAGTCGGGGTGGGGAGGAAACAGAGGCTTCACAAACATCTGCTGTAGGCCGCAAGGTCTGAATAAGAGCCTTCCGGTCCCGGGTTTGCAGCTCCGTGGATTTTATCCGGGACCAGGCCCAGTGCCGCGGCCGCCATCTTTGTTTAGCGGGGACCAGAGCGCATGCGCGGTCAGTGGGCAGAGCTTCAGGATTTGGGTGACCAGGAGAGACAATGTTTGAGTCATTGACTGACAGGCCGGGTTAATGGATGCTGCCTTTCACCTTCTCAATTTGCAGCGGCGGCTCGCCGTCTTTTATACACTTTGATCATACAGACATTAGCGGTTACTTCGTCATTAGCTTTGGGTGGTTACCTGTACTTAGCCAATTGGGCTCCCCTCGCAATAATTGACCTCCAATCACATTCCTTCAAAAACAACTGTTAACAAAAACCCACAACTTTTTGTTTCGGTTCCCCTTTATCTTAAGCTAAGCTGACCATCAGGACCTCGCGGTCTGGTTTTTTTTGTCTGTTCCGTATTTTTTATACAATAACAGGATGTAGCTCAAAGGTTAGTTCGTTATTTAGTCAGCAACAGAATGATCTTTGTTAACCACAGGATAACTGCTGGGCACAGCCCTGTAGTCATGTACGCATTAACTTTCAAAGGTCACAGTCTTAATTTCACTCCAAAAATCACATCTCATTTATCTAAAATCCAATGAGCACAGATGCACCCCTCCTAAACTTTCCTCATAAAACAGACCCCTTCATGCCCGAAATCAGCGAGTGAACCTCGTCTGAATTGCTTCCAATGCAAGTATTTTCCATCTTAAGTAATCTTATGCCAGAAAACAGGAGGGGAGAATGTTATGTGGATTCAGGATTGACAAAGAATTGTTGGAGGTGACACAGTGGTTAGCACTTCTGTCTCATAGCGCCAGAGACCCGGTTCAATTCCAGCCTCGGGTAATTGTCTGTATGGAGTTTGCACATTCTCCCTCTGTCTGTGTGGGTTTCCTCTGGGTGCTCTCGTTTCCTCCCACACTCCAAAGAGTGGGTTGGTCGACCATGCTAAATTGTCCCTTTGTGTCCCAAGATGAGCGGGAAGGAAAAGATTAGTGATGTATGTACATCAGGTTACAGGGATAGGGCCTGAGTAAAGGAGCTCTGTTAGAAACTTGGTGCAGACTCGATGGGCTAAAAGGTCTCCTTCTGCACTGCAGAGATTCTGTGATTTTGGAATCTCCTTTTACAGATGGTTAGAAGAAGAGGATTTTTACAGCAATCTCAAACCCCCCAAAAAATGTGTGTTTCTTAATTTCAAGCCACAATTGACACATGACTCTTGTAATCTCCTTTTGCAGGGAGTTGGAACATTTGAAGATTGCAATTTTTCTCTGATTCCAGTGCTTCTGACATCTTTCCAGCCGCAGGTTTTAAATGAGAAAATAGTGAAATTGTTTCAGAGGTGAGTATTATTGAACATTTACCTATAATTTTGAATTTTCGTCCTGTGCTCTGTTATCTGTACTCTCGTTCCACGTCTCTGGGGCTGGTGTGACTCCGTTACTGTGGATCTGAATCCATGTCCATCCATTGCTTTGTTTCACCTCTGCCCTCCCTGATCACCTCTCTGTCATTGTCAGTTCAGAGAAGGATCTGCAGGCTGATAGCTGGGATGAAGGGATTGTTTTGTGAGGAAAGTTTGGGCCTGTATTGACTGGAGTTTAGAGGTGATCATAGTATTGACATCAGATTGTGAGGTAGTGATTAGTATAGATGAAGAGAGGATGTTTCCAATGTTGGGGATTCCAGAATTAGTCGGCAGATTGTCAAAATAAAGGGTCCCCCATTTCTGATGGCGAGGAGGAGAAATGTCTTCCCTCAGAGGGCCGTTAGTCTTTGCAATTCTCTTCCCCAGAGAGCAGTGGAGGCTGCATCATTAAATATACTCAAAATACAGAGAATTCTGATCGAAAAGGGAGTCAAGGGTGACAGGAAGAAAAGTGGAGTTAAGATCACAATCAGATCAGCCATGATCTTGATGGGGAGACGATGGCCTTGTGGTATTATTGCTGGACTATTAATTCAGAAACTCAGCTAATGTTCTGGGGACCCGGGTTTGAATCCTGCCATAGAATCATAGAAATCCTACAGTACAGAAGGAGGCCATTCAGCCCATCGAGTCTGCACCGACAACAATCCCACCCCACAGCAGCTGGTGGAATTTGAATTCAATTAAAAATATCTGGAATTAAGAAATTCCTGATGACCATGAAACCCTTTCGATTGTCGGAAAAACCTATCTGGTTCACGAATGTCCTTCAGGGAATGAAATCTGCCATCCTTAACTGGTCTGGCCTTCATGTGACTCCAAAGCCACAACAATGTGGTTGACTCTCAACTGCCCTCCAAGGGCTACTGGGGATGGGTAATAAATGCTGGCCAGCCAGCAACATCCATGTCCCATGAATGAATAAAAAAAATTCAATTGAACAGCTTGGTGGGCTGAATTTCTAACTATTTCTTATGATCTGTCAGGAACATGAAATGGTGAGTGTCGATCAGCATTAATTAGCACCTTCAGGAGAATTGGGTAGTTTATATTATAGAACTCATAGAAACCCTACAGTGCAGAAGGAGGCCATTCGGCCCATCGAGTCTGCACCGACCACAATCCCACCCAGGCCCTACCCCCACATATTTACCCGCTAATCCACGCATCTCAGAACTCTAAGGGGCAATTTTTAACCTGGCCAATCAACCTAACCCGCACATCTTTGGACTGTGGGAGGAAACCGGAGCACCCGGAGGAAACCCACGCAGACACGAGGAGAATGTGCAAACTCCACACAGACAGTGACCCGAGCCGGGAATCGAACCCGGGACCCTGGAGCTGTGAAGCAGCAGTGCTAACCACTGTGCTACCGTGCCGCCCCTAAAGTTTAAAGTTTATTTATTAGTCTCAAGTAAGGCTTATATTAACACTGCAATTTCTCTTAAAGACATTGAGATCCTTTGCTCCCTCAGCTTGACACATTGATTTGTCTGGCTAAAAAGTCCCTTTCCTAATGTTCACAATTAAAGGTCTGGTTTCCTGAGGAGATGGCTGACATTTAAAAGAACAATAAATTAATATAGGACAGAGATATGCCTAGTGTTGTTATATTGTAGATTTGGTATATTATTTATGGTTCTGTAACAAAGTACATTTATTATTATTTCTCATCTTGTAATGTAACACTGAAGCTATGTTATATATTTCCACTCATCGAGTCATTACAGCGCAGAAGGAGTCCATTCAGTAACTCGAATCCATGCCGACTCTCTGTAGAACAATCCAGTCAGTCCCATTCCCTTTCTATATTCCCTTTCCCCTGCGAGTTTATTTCCTTCATGTGCCCATCTAATTTCTGAAATATATTAAAGGGGACAGTAAACTAATATCGGACAGAGACGTGTCTGATGTTGTTTTTAATTCATCCTTGGGACACGGGCATTGCCGGCTGGGCCAGCATTTATTGCCCATCCCTAATTGCCCCTTGAACTGAATGGCTCGCTGGGCCATTTCGGAGGATGGTTGAGAGTCAACCACATTACTGTGGCTCTGGAGTCACATGTAGGCCAGACTGGGTAAGGACGGCAGATTTCCTTCCCTAAAGCACATTAATGAACCAAATGGGTTTTTCTGGTCAATCAACAATGATTTCATGGTCATCAGTAGATTCTTAGTTCTAGATTTTGTTTTTAAATTCAAATTCCACCATCTGCCGTGGCAGGATTCAAACCTGGGTCCCCAGAACATCAGCTAAATTTCTGGATTAATAGTCTAGCGATAATACCACGAGGCTTTCCGCTTCCCTGTTATATGGTACAGATTAGATATATTATTTATAGCTCTGTAATAAAATACACTTATTATATCTGGCTGTGTAATTTTGGACTGCAGCTATATTATATATTTCCAACAATCTCTTCCCTCAGAGAATTGTTAGTATCAAGATTTCTCTTCCATAGGGACCAGTGGAGGGATTGAATGTATTCAAGGATGAGTTAGACAGTTTTTGAATGATAAGGGAGTCAATAATTATTGGGAACAGGCTGGAAAATGGAGAGAAAGCTCAGATGAGGAAGGATTTCTTCACTCAAGGATGTGGTGATGTTTTGGATTCTCTACCCCAGAGGACTATAGAGCCTCAGTCATCAAGAATTTTCAAGAGAGGGATTGATAGGTTTCTAGATATTGAAGATATCGATGGATATGGGGGACAGTGTGGGGAAAATAATGCAGAGGTAGATCAACCAATAATCTGAATGAATGGTTGAGCAGACTCGATGGGCCGAATGCTGACTGCAGCTCCTATTTGTTCTGATTTCTGTGCTGGACAGGAAGCAGTGAGCATGGATCTGTCAATCAGCCTCAATCAGCACCTTCAGGAGAATTGGGAGGGTGAATATTAGATACAGCAGAGTGAGAATGGAGGGAGAGTGTGTGGGATGGAGATTTACAGCTTTTGGGGAATGGGAGAGGAAAGAACGTTCATTAGAATCATAGAATTGCTGCATCTTATCAACCGTCCCTGAGCTTTCACAATGAATCCCACTTCTGAGGACACCCTTATCTCTGACTTGTCCGTACTGCCGGCAGTCTCACAAAGCAGCTGCCTGTGTGCTGATACGGGAGGCCCTGCTCGGCAAGTTTAATGCTCCATGACTGTGTCTTTAATGAATGCTCCATAAACTAGAAATGTAGATTTGAATTTCGATCATATTCTGAATTGCGATTTCTTTTTTTCTAAATTGACTTACAGGATATTAGACAAGGAGAAATCAGACAGAAATCTCCAACATCACATCGAGATCTGACAGAGTGACTTGATTTCTTGGGACCTGAATATCATCGGCTTTTGAAGCTAGCAAGAGAAATGTTTGTTTGGCCTCTTGGCTTCAAAAGATTGTAAACATCGCTGTGACTAGGAATGCACTGAGATACACACACCCGAGTGAGAGTGTTCCAGTGCACTGAGTGTGGAAAGAGCTTTAACCAGTTACACAGCCTGAAAATACATCGCAGCATTCACAGCGGGAGAGACTGTACCTGTGTTCTGTGTGAGATTTAACTGATTGTTTAACCTGGAGAGTCACAAGGACACCCGAACCATGGAGAAACCGTGGAAATGTGGGAAATGTGGGAAGGGATTCAGGTTCCCATCTCTACTGGAAATTCATCAACGCAGTCACACTGGGGAGAGGCCGTTCACCTGCTCTGTGTGTGGGAAGGGATTCACTGACTTACCTAATCTGCAGAGACACCAACGAGTTCACACTGGGGAGAGGCCATTCACCTGCTGTGTGTGTGGGAAGGGATTCAGTCAGTTATCCAGCCTGCAGAAACACAATCTCACTCACACCAATGAGAGACCATTTAAATGCTCTGACTGTGGGAGCGGTTTCAAAAGCTCTGGGGAACTGCTGTCCCACCAGCGCGCTCACATTGAGGAGAGACCGTTCAGCTGCTCTCACTGCACAAAGAGATTTAGAACTTCATCCAACCTGAAGATACACCAGCGAGTTCACACTGGGGAGAGACCATTCACCTGCTCTGTGTGCGGGAAGGGATTCACTCAGTCATCCCATTTACAAACACACCAGGGAGTTCACACTGGGGAGAGGCCGTTCACCTGCTCTGTGTGTGGGAAGGGATTCGCTCAGTTATCCAGCCTGCAGAAACACAATCTCTCTCACACCAATGAGAGACCATTTAAATGCTCTGACTGTGGGAGTGGTTTCAAAAGTTCTCGGGAACTGATGATTCACCAGCGCATTCACACTGAGGAGAGACCGTTCAGCTGCTCTCACTGCACAAAGAAGTTTAGAACTTCATCCGACCTGCGGAGACACCAACGAGTTCACACCGGGGAGAGACCATTCACCTGCTCGGTGTGTGGGAAGGGATTCACTCATTCATCAAACCTGTGCAGACACAATCTCACTCACACCAATGAGAGACCGTTTAAATGCTCTGACTGTGGGAGCGGATTCAAAAGCTCTCAGGATCTGGTGTCCCACCAGCGCATTCACACTGAGGAGAGACCGTTCAGCTGCTCTCACTGCTCAATGAGATTTAGAACTTCATCCAATCTGCAGATTCACCAGCGAGTTCACACCGGGGAGAGGCCATTCACCTGCTCTGTGTGTGAGAAGGGATTCACTCAGTCATGCAGCTTGCAGAAACACAAAGCCACTCACACCAGTGAGCGACCATTTAAATGCTCTGACTGTGGGAATGGCTTCAAAAGCTCTCAGGATCTGATGTCCCACCAGCGCATTCACACTGAGGAGAGATCGTTCAGCTGCTCTCTCTGCACAAAGATATTTAGAACATCATACAACCTGCTGAAACACCATCGAGTTCACACCGGGGAGAGACCATTCACCTGCTCGGTGTGTGGGAAGGGATTCACTACTTCATCCCACCTGCGCAGACACAAAGTCACTCACACTAATGAGAGACCGTTTAAATGCTCTGACTGTGGGAGCGGATTCAAAAGCTCTCAGGACCTGGTGTCCCACCAGCGCATTCACACTGAGGAGAGACCGTTCAGCTGCTCTCACTGCACAAAGAGGTTTAAAAGGTCATCCAGCCTGTGGGAACATCAGCGAGTTCACACTGGGGAGAGACCATTCCCCTGCTCTGTGTGTGGGAAGGGATTCACTCAGTCATCCAGCCTGCAGAAACACAAAGCCACTCACCCCAAGGAGAGCCCCTTTAAATGCTCTGCCTGAGAGGCCGGCTTCAAAAGCTCTCAGGAACTGATGATCCCCGAGCACATTCACACCGGGGAGAGGCCGTTCAGCTGCTCTCACTGTTCAGGGAGGTTTAGAATATCATCAACACTGCTGAAACACCAGTGAGTTCACACCGGGGAGAAACCATTCACCTGCTCGGTGTGTGCGAAAGGATTTACTCGGTTATCCAGCCTGCCCAAACACAACATCATCACACCCAGGAGAGACCCTTTAAATGTGGGCGTGGCTTCAAAAGCTCTCGGGAACTAATGTCCCACCAGTGAGTTCACACCAGGCAGAGGCTGGTCACCTGCTCTGACTGGGAAGGGATTCACTCAGTCAGCAAACTTGGTGAAACACCAGTGAGTTCACAAGTGATTACAGTTCTGGGATTATTCTTGTGAATCTTTCTTGCCCCTTCTCCAGTGCCTCTATTTCCTTTTTCTAAATGGAGATCACAAATAGAATGTAGAACAGCACAGCACAGGAACAGACCCTTCAGCCCACCATGTTGTGTCGAACATGATGCCAAATTAAACTATTCCTTTCTGCCTGCCCTTGGTCCATATTCCTCTATTCCTTGCATATTCATGTGCTTATTTAAAACCCCCTTAAATGCCCCTATCGTATCTGCCTCCACCACCACTCCTAGCAGCGCATTCCAGACACCTACCACTCTCTGTGTAAAAACACTTACCTCTCGCATCTCCTTTGAACTTTCCCCGTCTCACCTTAAGTGCATGCTCCCTGGTATTCGACATATCAACTCTGGGGAAAAGATTCTATGTCTCTTATTTTATAGACTGCTATCAGGTCTCCCCTCACCCTCCACCGCTATCGAGAAAACAACCCCCGTTTGTCAGTCGCTCACAACCTCCAATCCAGGCAGCATCCTGGGAAACCTCTTCTGCACCCTCATCAAAGCCTCTGCATCCTTTCTGTAATGTGGCGACCAGAACTGAACGCAATATTTTAAGTGCAGCCCAAACAAACTTTTATAAAGCTGCAACATGGCATGCTGACTCTTGTACTCAATAAAGGCAAGCATGCCATATGCCTTCTTTAGTGACTAAATATTTGTGTGGCTAATTTCAGGGAGCTCTGGACTTGAACCCCAAGATCCCTCTGTACATTAACTGTATACTTATCCTTAATATTTGATCTCCCAAAGTGCAGCAACTCACACTTGCCCGGATTAAAATCCATCTGCCATTTCTCCGCTCATATCTGCAGCTGATCTACATCCCACTGTATCCTTTGACAACCTTCTACACTATCTACAACTCCATCTAGTTTTGTGACGTTTGCAAGCTTCCCAACCCACCCATCCACGTTTTCATCCAAGTCATTTATATATATTACAAATAGCGCAGGTCCCAGTACGGATCCCTGCAGAACACCACTAGTCACAGACCTCCAGTCAGAAAAACACCCTCCACCGCTATTCTCTGACTTCTATGGGCAAGTCAATTCTGAATCCAAGTGGCCAAGTCACCGTGAATCCCATGCATCTTAATCTTCTGGATGAGCCGACCATGAGGGACCTTGTCGAAAGCCTCACTAAAATCCATGTACACAACATCCACTGCTCTACCCTCATCGATCACCTTCGTCACCTCCTCGATAAAATCAATCAAGTCAGTAAGATGTTGACGGTGCTCCCACTGCAGTCCTGTGATGAAAATATAGACTGGTTGGTGAAATGTAGATAACAGGTAGAATTGATATCTAATGAGGACTTTATACTTTAGAATTGAATACAGGGCTCATTGTTACTAACGGGTAAAGAAGGGTTAAAACCCTGACCCAGAACCCTTTTCACACACACGTGGACATCTCTGAATCTGACGCACACCAAATGGAACGTTACACAAGGGGCTGGAATTCACTGGAATTTCTTAACAACCTTTCAATAGAAATGTCCTGGTACCGACTGTGACAAAGGACACAACAGACAGCAAGAACCAGGAGGAACCTTTAACCCAGAGAATGTTAATCACCTTGTTCAGGACACCAGTGCCAGGCACAGGAGGATCCCAGGAAAAACGGAACATTTAATTTCTGTCTGTTTCACAATTCTAAATGACTGATTCTTTAACATAGGAATGTTTAAAAACAGCATTGTGATATTCCAAGGTCAGTGTGTCTGGGAAAGGGGCACACTGATGTGTTTTTATTTTAAACAGGATCCATTGAAAAGCAGCTCTGGACGATACGAGCACCTCCTGACCGACTTTCAATTCATTTCAAATCACCCATCACTTTCCGTGGAATATTCTTTATTCTTTCCTGGGATGTGGACACTGCTGGCAAAGCCCCAGCACACGTTGCTCAGCTCCTAATTGCCCCTGAACGGAGTGACTTGCTCGGCCATTTCAGAGGGACAGTTAAGAATCACCCACATCGCTGTGTGGGTCTGGATTCACATGTAGGCCAGACCGGGTAAGGATGGTAGATTTCCCTCCCTAATAGGAGCATTAATAGGGTGAACTGGATGGGTTTTTACAACAGTCGATAGTTTCATGGTCACCGTTACTGAGACTAACTTTATATAATTCCAGATTGATTCACTGAATTCAAATCCCACCAGCTGCCTGTCCCCAGATCCTTTCCTGGATCTCTGCATTACTCGACCAGTGACATTCCCACCACCTCCCCCTGAATGGAATATTCCACAACCCCTTAGTTAAACGGGAAGGAGAAAAGAGAAAGGCTTTGACCTTTGGCTGACCTCATCACCAACTACAGAAACCTTAAAGCTGACCATTCTGTAAAAGTTTATAAACTTTATTTTTATAAAACAGAGTGAGAAACAGGTGAAAAGTAACGATGGACATTCCGACTGACATCAGAAACATTGATTGACCGGATAAACACTCACTGCATCACAGAGCGATCCTCAACCATTAAAGAATTGACCCACAATAAGGAATGAGAGAGCCTTATAAAAAGGGGCAGGAGTTTACACAGAGAGGTGACACCCACAGCTGCTCAGGATAATGGAATTCAGTTCAGGAAGGGGATAAAGTGAGAAGCTTTTGTGATTCAAGGTAGAAGTATTGAACAATCTGGAATCAGTGCTTCTCGAGTTTGCTGACTGGCCGAACACTTCAATTAATCTCATCATAAAAACTCCCAATGTAAATAACATGGATTTGACTGACAAATGTTGAAGTGTTGATTTAGACCCACAAGTTTCAACTTCCCATTTGAGCCTGGGGTACCTTTCTGTCTCTGTTGCTCGTGTCAATGACAGCCAGGCGATGGAGCTGAGGGCAGCATTTAGCTGAGAATAGCGGGGCCTGCACCCCAGTTGGGAAACTGCCCTGGGGGTCGCACTAATACAGAGACAGGAAGGTACTGGAGAACTGACTGGGAAATGGGCCTCCAACCAATCAAGGCACCAGAGGAGGTGACCAGGGCTGATGGTGACCCCCCAGGGTTCAGTGTCCCTGTGTCCAAAGCGGGGAGTCACAGGAACAGGGGACAGAGCAGCTGAAGAGAAACCATTTGTGTCCAGAACATTGTGAACATCCTTTTACTCTGGTTGTCTTTGATCCTCAAGTCATTTTCTGTTTGTTTTAACCATGTTCTGTTTCATTAATAAACTTTTATCAGTAAAAATATTTGATTGTACTGGACTTTTCCTGATGAGATTGATGCACTTTAGGGAAAGTGGGTGAGAGGGGTTGGCAGGCTCTTTAACAGAAAGTGAGTCCCTCTAAGGTAATTGGCAAAGGAGCCAGAGAGGGAGATGAGACTTTATTATTTGAAACAGCGATGTTAGAAAATGGGGTTCAGGGAGTCAATTAATCCTTTCTCCCCTTTTCCCAAACTCTGAAATGATTGCCAGTGATAACCCTTATTGGTGACAGTGGTTAGATTTTATTCAGTATCAATAAGAGCTGACACAGGCTAATGTCTGAGCAGTCGTATCAAAGTGCAGCAGCATTACCATTACACTTTGGGTAGAAGCAGCATCTCCACGGAAACGCTCCCTGCTCTGCCCCAGATGCCATGGCACCAGTCAATGCAATATGTAAAACCTCGACTAATCTCTGTGCTCGGGGAATCCCTTCTCATACTTTTTTACATCACAATGTCTATGGAGACTGATTTAACCCAATCATTGCCCAGCTAACATTTGAACGGACCAATTACAAAACCTGTCATTGAACCATCTGTACCCGCACAAGCCACGTCAAACTCTCAAACAATTGTCTTCCCACGCTCCGTCCCTGGTACAGGGAGTCAGCATTCCCATGCCAAACAGTGAAAACATGATGGCCTTGACACCCTGGTGTCATCCAGGATTCAAGGCACTCTTGTTTTCTCTGTCCTCCGGGAGCTGTTTATCTCCCTGCTCCCACACAGCAAGTTGTCTGTTCTCAGCTCTGCTGGATTTCTGCTGAAGTTTGGCCCCTTTTACACCTTTCAGATCAATAAAACATTTGGTCAATGAAGATCCAAACCACAATTTCCCATCCTGTCACCTGTCAACCATCCTTACCTAGAGTGTAATCACAACAGGAATAAAAACAGGAGAAGTGTAACAATCAAATTCAAAATCAATACACAGCCAGTCAGAGAATTTAATGTTCACTAATTAGCAAGAAAACCCAAAGTAGGGGGTCCCCCAGGATTCTTACAGTCCACACCTTGAGGGGGAGGAGAACTCTCTCTCTGACCCCTCACTCAACTTCACTCCGTTATTTTCCAGTTCTGTTTTGGCCCCGCCTGGGGTAACATCTACTCGATCTTTCCTACTCCTGAAGGAGCATCGTGAGTTCTAGGTTACTCGTACATAAGGACAGATGCTTCAAGCAACAGATCAAGCATGGATGTAAAAGATTCTCCAGCTCTCTCTTTACCCCTATCCAAGTTGTGGACAGTTCTTACTCTGTATTATTTCTCCCAATCCCTTAATTGTCTCAATCTATAATATTACGCATTTTATTTTAATTTTCCTCACTTTGTGTCCCTGTGCAGTGTGTTTAATTGGATCCTGATTGTTTTGAACTCAGTTTCTCTCTGGAGTGTGTGTCAATGCGTTGATGATGTCACAATGTTGTCTCAATCCCCTGGCCACATGAACCATTTCATCTCCTGCTGTGTCTCAAGTAGCTGTGTGTGTTTGGGACCCGCTCTTCACTCCATCTCACCATGAATTTAGGCTTGCTATTTTTCACATGTAACAAATCACATCTGTACACTCACTCCAGTATCCCAAAATCATGTCACACATTCTTAACTCTCAGATGTGGCACGGTAGCACAGTGGTTAGCACTGCTGCTTCACAGCTCCAGGGTCCCGGGTTTGATTCCCGGCTCGGGTCATTGTCTGTGTGGAGTTTGCACATTCTCCTCGTGTCTGCGTGGGTTTCCTCCGGGTGCTCCGGTTTCCTCCCACAGTCCAAAGATGTGCGGGTTAGGTTGATTGGCCAGGTGAAAAAAAATTGCCCCTTAGAGTCCTGGGATGCGTAGGTTAGAGGGATTAGTGGGTAAAATATGTGGGGGTAGGGCCTGGGTGGGGTTGTGGTCGGTGCAGACTCGATGGGCCGAATGGCCTCCTTCTGCACTGTAGAGTTTCTATGATTTCTATGATTTCTAAGATGTGCTCATGAAATGACCAAAGTGAGTGTCTGTCTTTCTTATCTCCCCCTGTTATGGTGCTGATATTTCATGGAGTGGCCGGGCTTTCAAATGTGGATTTCCTTAAAACAAAGTTCATGAACAAAGATGTAAATATCACCAAGAGAAAGTGATCAACTTATTCATCCCATCTACACATTCCAGACTTTTACTAGAGTGTGGGTGGATACCAGATTGATATATTCCATTCAACCACATCCAAGGTGAGTTATTCCAATTCCCTTATTGTCCTGTTGTGATGTACTTCTTCCAACTAACCACAGGAGACCCAGGAACATGTTACAATAGTTTATTCATGCTTCAAGCCTGGAGGGAACTACCCCAGAGAAAGCTCTGGAAGATCACCCTCCTGTGATACAGCTCTCACAGCTCAAAGTCACAGCTCTGACACAGCTCTCGAACAGAGTAATCACAGAGACATCATTCTAATACAACTCTCAGCTCCAAGTCACAGATACAGACAGCTTACACAGTTATTCAATACACAGAACATTTAAAATTCCAATCTTGCCGACGTAGGCAGTTCTTAAACCTTCACTCAAACGTTTGTGAGAAAGTGGTCTGTTTTTCTAGAAAGTAAACAACCTTGCTGGCAAGTCTGCTGATGTCAGCACCTTGAGGTATTAGCAATTGATCAGCCTGTGATTTTACTCTAATGAGTGAGGGGTGAGAGAGTTAAATCTACCCACCCCCCACCCCCCACCAAATCCATTAATTCACTCTTACAGTCCAAATCTTTAAAACAGAAATTAAACATTCCCATTTGATTTCAGGTATTAACATATTCTGTTAGTTTGTTCTTTATTGTCAATGTCAGGCTGGGGTTGTTCCTCTTGGAGCAAAGGAGGTTGAGGGGAGATTTGATCGAGGTGGACAAGATTCTGACAGGTTTAGATAAGGTGGACAAAGAAAAGCAGTTCCCATTCGCTGAAGGGACAAGGATGAGGGGGTCACAGATTTATGGTTTTGGATCAGAGATGTGGGGGGTGAGGGGGGGGGGGGGGATGTGAGGAAGAATATTTTGATGCAGTGAATGGTAATGACCTGGAACTCGCTGCCTACGAGGGTGGAGGAAGTGGAGACAATAAACAATTACAAAGGAAATTGGATGGGCATTTGGAGGGTTTCAAACAGAAATGCTGACTAAATATCTCTGAACTTCTCAACACCCTGTCGCTCTGATCCTTGTGAAATTTGAAAACAGGTTTTTAGCAGCAAGAATCAAAGAGCATCAGCCCACTGGAGGCAAAATCGTGCGACCGGTTGACCATCTGTGAGAATGAACAAAACGCAGTCCTGGACGTATTTGAGAGCTGAATTGTAACAGCAGAATCCAACCCCTGGAATCACTTGTGAACTCGCTGGTGTCTCAGCAGGCTGGATGAAACTCTGAATCCCTTCTCACACACAGAGCAGGTGAATGGCCTCTCCCCGGTGTGAACTCGCTGGTGTGTCCGCAGGGTGGATGAATCTCTGTATACCTTCCCACATTGAGTGCAGCAGAATGGTCTCTCCCCAGTATGAACTCGCTGGTGTGTATGCAGGTTGCATAACTGAGTGAATCCCTTCCCACACTGAGAGCAGGTGAATGGTTTCTCTCCAGTGTGAACTCGCTGGTGTGTTTGCAGGGCATATAAATCATTGAATCCCTTCCCACATTGAGAGCAGGTGAATGGTCTCACCCCGGTGTGAACTCGCTGATGTACCTGCAGGCTAGATAGCCGAGTGAACTCCTTCTCACATACAGAGCAGGTGAACGGTCTCTCCCCAGTGTGAACTCGCTGGTGTGCCTGCAGGGTGGCTGCATGACCAAATCCCTTCCCACACTGAGAGCAGGTGAACGGTCTCTCCCCAGTGTGAACTCGCTGGTGTGACTGCAGGCTGGATAATTGAGTGTATCCCTTCCCACATACAGTGCAGGTGAATGGCCTCTCCCCAGTGTGAACTCGCTGGTGTGCCTGTAGGGTGGATGCGTGAGCGAATGCCTTCCCACACTGAGAGCAAGTGAACGGCCTCTCCCCAGTGTGAATTCGTTGGTGTCTCTGCAGGGTGGCTACAATACTGAATCCCATCCCACACCAAGGGCAAGTGAATGGCCTCTCTCCAGTGTGAATGCGCCGATGAGCTTCGAGATATGATGGGAATCTGTATCTCTTCCCACAGTCCCCACATTTCCATGGTTTCTCCATGGTGCGGGTGTCCTTGTGACTCTCCAGGTTAAACAATCAGTTAAATCTCACACAGAACACGGGTACAGTCTCTCCCCACTGTGAATGCTGCGATGTATTTTCAGGCTGTGTAACTGGTTAAAGTTCTTTCCACACTCAGTTCACTGGAACACTCTCACTTGGCTGTGTGTGTCTCAGTGCATTTCTCGTCACAGCGATGTTTAAAATCTTCGGAAGCTGATAGACCGGGCAAACATTTCTCCTTCTAGATTTAGAGCCTGATGATATTCAGGTCCCAAGGAATCGAGTCACTCTGTCAGATCCAGATCTGACATTTTAGATTTCTGTCTGTGATTTCTCCTCATCTAATATCCTGTAATTCAATTTAAGAAAAACATCACAATTCAGTACATGATCAAAATTCAAATAAGTCAATTCTAGTTTCTATGGAACATTCTTTAAAGACACAGTCATGGAGCATTAAACTTGCCCAGCAGGGCTTCTCGTATCAGCACACAGGCAGCTGCTTTGTGAGACTGCCAGCAGTACAGACAAGTCAGAGATAAGGGTGTTCTCAGAAGAGGGATTCATTATGATGGCTCAGGGATGGCTGATAAGATGTAGGAATTCTATGATTCTAATGAACATTCTTTTCTCTCTCATCCCCAAAAGCTGTGAATCTCCATCCCACACACTCTCCCTCCATTCTCACTCTGCTTTATCTAATATTCACCCTCCCAATTCTCCTGAAGGTGCTGATTGAGGCTGATTGACAGATCCATGCTCACTGGTTCGTGTCTTGGACATAGAGAGCTCAGAATCTCCATGCAGGCTGCCAGACAGATATATGTCTCTATGACTGGACTAACAATGTGTGGAATGAACAGACTGGATTCACTTCCTTTCCCTTCAGTTGCCAGGATCCAATGAACTGCACGCTAGCCTTTTAATGGTGGTTGCTGAAGAGATAATGGAGAATTTTGTTGAAATTTTTCTTAACTTGCTAGATTCCGGGAGAGTATCAGAAGATTGGAAATCAGCCAATGTGATTCCCTTGGTCAAAAAGGCAGAAGGCAGGGAACTATTGGCCAGTTAATTTAACATCTATTATTGGCAAGAAGCTGGAGTCAATAATCAAAGAGGAAATAGCTAATCATTTAGGAAAGCTGAATATAATCAAACTAAGGCAACATGGTTCTCAGAAAGATAAATCATGTTCGACAAATTTGCTCAATTTCTTTGAGAATGCAAGAGGAAGAGTAGATCGAGTTCATTCTGTAGATGTAGTGTATTTAGAGAGGGTGGTACGGCGGCACAGTGGTTAGCACTGTTGCTTCACAGCGCGAGGGATGCAGCTTCAATTTCGGCCTCGGGTGACAGTCTGTGTGGAATTTGCACATTCTCCCCGTGTCTGAGTAGGTTTCCTTCGGGTGCTCTGGTTTCTTCTACATTCCAAAGATATGCAAGTTAGGTGGATTGGCTATGCTAAATTGACCCTTCATGTTCTAAAATGTGTAGATTAGGGGGATTAGTGGGGTAAAAATGTGGGGTTGAGATAGGGCCTCGGAAAGATACTCTGTTGGAAAGTTGGTGCAGGCTCGATGGGCCAAATGACCCCCTTCTGCAATCTAGGGATTCTATGATTTCCAAAAGGCATTTGTCAAGGTGCCACATAAGAGGCTGGTGCATAAAGTAAAGGTCCATGGAATTGGTGGAAGTGTGTTAGCATGGATTGAAAACTGGCCGTCACATAGAAAACAGAGAGTTGGAATAAATGGGTCATTTTCAGAGTGGAAAGATGTAACCAGTGGAGTACCACTTGGATCAGTTCTTGGCCTGCAATTCATGATTCAATTAATGACCTGGAGGAAGGAACAGAATGTAAGGTTTCCAAATGATTCAAAGATAGGTGGAAGGACATGTTGTGATGAGGATATTTTGATTCTGCAGTGGGATATAGATAGATTGTGATGAAAACCTGGCAAATGAAGTTTAATGTGGGGAAGTGGGAGGTCATGTAGAAATCAAAAGGGAGATTATCTACATGGAACGGCACTGCAGGTGAGTGAAGTACAGAGGGATCTGGATGTTCTTGCACATGAATCACAAAATGCTAGCAGGCAGGTCCCACAATAGGTAAGAAGAAAAATGGAATTTTGACCTTTATTGCAAAGGGGTTGGAGTTTAAAAACAGGGGGGTTGTGTTGGTGAGGCCTCACCTGGAATACTGCGTAGTTTTGATTTTACTTAAACAAGGATACAGTAACATTGGATGTTGTCCAAAGGAGATTCACCAGACAAATTCCTGGGTGAGAGGGTTGTCCTATCAAGAGAGAATAAATTGTCTAGGTCTGTATTCCTTGAAGCTTTGAAGACAAAGAGGTGACTTTATTGAAATATTAGATCCTGAGGGGGGCTTGACAGGATAGACGGTGAGATATTTTTACAAGTGCGGAAGTCTCGAACAAGCTAAATGGTCGGTCATTTAAAACTGAGGTGCACAGAAATTTCTTCCCCCAGAGGGTGGTGAATGTCTGGAATTCTCTGCCCCACAGGTGGAGGCTGGATCACTATAAGTATTTAAAGTGGAGGTGGATAAATAGTTTGATAGATCGAGGGATAGAGGGCTATGGGAAAAGGCTCACAAAAGGAGTTGAAGCCGGCATAGATCAGCCATGAAGGGCCTGCTGGCCACTCCTGCGTCTATTTCTCGTGATCAGTTGCTGCAAATCAACAGTTTCCCCCCAGAATGAAAAAAGGAATGGAAGGGGGGAGTAAAGAAAGTGTTTTACTCACAGATGTTGGAGAGACAGGAGGAAGTTTGAGTCTGTCTGAAGCTCAATCTTCATTCAGAAAGAGAAGCAGCAGCTTTGCTGGGCCGGAATGAGCAGCTGAACAAGCTCATTGTGCAACTTCCGCATTCAGGCAATGGAGGAGCTTTGATTGGCTGGGGGACCAGAATCCTTCCGGTCCTCCAGAATGCCCATTGGCCAGAGCCTGTGAGAGGCAGCGACCGGAGCAGAGTCCTTCCGGTCCTCCGGAGTTCCCATTGGTCAATCCCCCGCAGACAGACAATGAGGGGCGGAGCCCCACGTGGGGGTGGGCGGGACTTTGCCCTCCAGCCGCGCTGAGCTGTTGTCCAATGGGAAAGGCTGGAAGACCCGGACAGACAATGGTCACTGCGCCGGCTTTGTCCGGGCCCCGCCCCACACCCGCACATGCGCATTCACCCTAAAAACTCGCACATGCGCAATTTTGATTCACTGTCTCTCCAGAATTCCCACTCACCTGAAGAAGGGGCTCAGAGCCTCGAAAGCTTGTGTGGCTTTTGCTACCAAATAAACCTGTTGGACTTTAACCTGGTGTTGTTAAACTTCTTACTGTGTTTACCCCAGTCCAACGCCGGCATCTCCACATCATGATCTCCAGCTCTGGCCAATGAGAAGAGTTGGAGGACCGGAAGGCCTCAGGTTTTCCAGCCAATCAGAGCGTGGGTTTTTCGCGTGAATGACGATAGGGCATCAGACAGACTGAAACTTCCTCCTGTTCCAACATCTGTGAGTAAAACACTTTGTTTTCTCCACCTTTCCATTGCTTTTCTCATTCTGGGGGAAATTGGGGACTTGCAGCAACTGAAGGGAAAGGAAGTGAATCCAGGGAGGGTGCAGATTGTGGAAAGGTTGGCCCAGGTCTCTCTGTGTTAAAGACATTGACATCCCTTGCTCCCTCAGCTTGACACATTGATTTGTCTGGCTCAAAGGTCCCTTTCCTAATGTTCACAATTAAAGGGCTGGTTTCCCCAGGAAATATCTGACATTTAAGGGGACTGTAAATTAATATAGGTTAGAGATATGTTCAGTATTGTCATATGGCAAGATTAGACATGTATGGTTCTGCAGTAATGTCCATTTATTATTATTTCTAATCTGTAATATCGTACGGTCGTGTGACATTAGTGTTTCTTTACAAATTTTTTAATCTCAAAATCATGATCCTGCTGTTGTAAATAAACCTTTCAGTTTTTTTTTACATTATGGCACCGGCTTGTCTACAAAGAGTCCTTTATTTGCTCCTTAAGTGGCTTACATAGAGGTTGTTTGTTTTTACTTTGGGATTTGTGGATAAAAAACTGGTTGCAGGTCAGGTGACAGAAGTTCTTTCATTTTCAGTTCTGAGATGCAGTTTAGTTTTAGAAGGGGCATCACGCTGAAAAGAGACGTCTCTCTCGCTTTCTCTCCCGTTTTATTTGGAAATTCTGTTGGTTATCTGAAAGCCAGGTCTTGCCTTCCTGAAGAAAATATTCTGCTGTTGATGGGTTAGGCATTATCTTTGTTGTTTTGTTTTGTTTGTAATTGCTAAAAGTTCTTGCTAATTTTCTTACTAAACATGTTAACTATATTCTTAAGTAAACTTTGTGAAAAGGTGGGTCATTTGAATCATACCTGAAGTGAAACATTTCATGCCAAATTCAAGATGTAAAACGTATGATTCAGGCGGGTTCCATAAAACATTTTGGAGTTTCTAACCTGAGCCCTAACATGTAGCTACGTGATATATTTCCAGTAATAGAGTCATTACAGCACAGAAGGAATCCATTGGACCACTCGGGTTAATGCCGACTCACTGTCAGTGTCGAGTGGATCCCATTCTGCAGCAACTCCAATTTCATTTCCAAGTTATTGATCATCTCTGCTTGACTACCCTCACAAGCAGTTCAAGATCATGATCAATTGTAGCCCCCTGTATCTTAGCCAACTGAAACAATTCTATCCATTAAACATATTTTTAGTCCTGTAATAGAGACATAGATCTGTCTGGCCGCCTGCATGGAGATTTTCAGCTCTCTGTGTCCAGGGCAGGAAGCAGTGAGCATGGATCTGTCAATCAGCCTCAATCAGCACCTTCAGGAGAATTGGGAGGGTGAATATTAGATACAGCAGAGTGAGAATGGAGGGAGAGTGTGTGGGATGGAGATTCACAGCTTTTGGGGAATGAGAGAGGAAAGAATGTTCCATAGAAACTAGAATTGTCTGTTCTGAATTTCTAATCTGTGCTGACAGTGATGACTTTTGTAAACTCCTTTCACAGAATATGAGAAGGTGAGGATTGACAGACAGAAATCTCGAACAAATGTCATGTCAAATTCTGACAGTCATTCAGTTCATCTGGACCTGAATACCATCGGCCTTTCAATCGAAAAGGTGAAATATTTTTCTGTTCTGTCTGCTTCAGACTTTTTTTTTGCAGAAATGTGACTGGAAAGATGCCGTGACACACATATACCCGAGTGAGAGTGTTCCAGTGCACTGACTGTGGAAAGAGCTTTAAACAGTTACACAGCCTGAAAATACATCGCAGCATTCACAGTGGGGAGAGACTGTACCCGTGTTCTGTGTGAGATTGAACTGATTGTTTAACCTGGAGAGTCACAAGGACACCCGCACCATGGAGAAACCGTGGAAATGTGGGGAATGTGGGAAGGGATTCAATTACCCATCTCTGCTAGAAACTCATCGCCGCAGCCACACTGGGCAGAGACCATTCACCTGCTCTGATTGTGGGAAAGGGTTTACTCAGTTATCCAGCCTGCAGATACACCAGCGAGTTCACACTGGGGAGAGGCCGTTCACCTGCTCTCAGTGTGGGGAGGGATTCACTCAGTTATCCCACCTGCAGAGACACCAGCGAGTTCACACTGGGGAGAGACCGTTCACCTGCTCTCAGTGTGGGAAGGGATTCAGTCAGTTTTCCAACCTGCAGACACACCAGTGAGTTCACACTGGGGAGAAACCGTTCACCTGCTCTCAATGTGGGGAGGGATTTACTCGGTCATCCCACCTGCGAGTTCACACTGGGGAGAAGCCATTCACCTGCTCTCAGTGTGGGAAGGGTTTCAGAGCTTCATCTGCCCTGCTGAGACACCAACAAGTTCACGAGTGATTCCAGGGATTGGATTCTGCTGTTATTGTTTCTGCTCTCAATTACATCCAGGACTGTATTTTGTTCATTCTCACAGTTGGTCAATGGGGAGGGTCGGAGGGTTTCTTTCTGCTGGACTGGCCGGTCTCACAACTTGGCCTCCAGTGGGCTGATGCTCTTTGAGTCTTGTTGCGAATACCTGGTTTTAAATTTCACAAGGATCACAGAGTGACCGGGTGTGAGGAAGTTCAGAGATATTTAGTCAGCATTTTTGTTTGAAACCTCCCAGTGCCCGTCCAATTTCCTTTGTAATTGTTTATTGTCTCCACTTCCTCCACCCTCGTAGGCAGCGAGTTCCAGGTCATTACCATTCGCTGCATCAAAATATTCTTCCTCACATCCCCCCCCCCCCACCCCCATCTCTGACCCAAAACCTTAAATCTGCGCCCCCTCGTCCTTGTCTCATCAGCTAATGAGAACAGCTTTTCTTTGTCCACCTTATCTCAACCTGTCAGAATCTTGTCCACCTCTATCAAATCTCCCCTCAACCTCCTTTGCTCCAAGGGGAACAACCCCAGCCTGACATCGACAATAAAGAACAAACTAACAGAATATGTTAATACCTGAAATCAAATGGAATGTTTAATTTCTGTTTGAAAGAGATTGGCGGCACGGTAGCACAGTGGTTAGCACTGCTGCTTCACAGCTCCAGGGACCTGGGTTCAATTCCCGGCTTGGGTCACTGTCTGTGCGGAGTTTGCACATTCTCCCCGTGTCTGCGTGGGTTTCCTCCGGGTGCTCCGGTTTCTTCCCACAGTCCAAAGATGTGCGGGTTAGGTTGATTGGCCATGCTAAAATTGCCCCTTAGTGTCCTGGGATGCGTAGATTAGAGGGATTAGTGGGTACAATATGTAGGGATATGGGGGTAGGGCCTGGGTGGGATTGTGGTCGATGCAAACTCGATGGGCTGAATGGCCTCTTTCTGTACTGTAGGATTTCCATGATTTCTATGATTTCTATGATTGTGAATATATTGTCCTGGACAATAAAGGAATTTGAACAATTCATCTTGGGTGTGGTTGAATGGAATATATCAATCTGGTATCCACCTACAGTTCAGTTAAAGTCTGGATTTGTAGCTGGAAATCCCTCCCTAACAGCACTGTGGGTGTACTTACACCTCAGGCATTGTAGCAGTTCAGGAAGGCAGTGTTGGGGTTGACCACGGCCGAGGCAGCTACATACAGCCACATATTCTGTTATAATTGAAGGACTGCAGATTGAATGTGAGGCATTGTGGGACTGGACTATCTTAACCACATTCCTGTGACTGCTCAGTTTCTGCAATCACGGACTGATGGGGGGTGATATAGAATTCCTAGTATGAGACCCTTCATTTCATTTTTACTAAAATAAATTGACTAAGTTAAGGTAATTATAAAGTGCCTTACTGTATATGTACTGAGAATTCACAATGTGCCTGGAACAAAATATGCAAAGGTATGAAATGTGAAAAGAAATATGAAAATATGAAAAGGAAGAGGGAAGCTTATGTAGGGATGAGGAAACAAGGTTCAGATGGCTCGATTGAGGGTTACAAGTTAGCAAGGAACAAGCTGAAAAGGGGCTTAGGAGAGCTAGGAGGGGACATGAGAAGTCCTTGGCGGGTCGGATCAAGGAAAACCCCAAGGCTTTTTACTCTTTTGTGAGGAATAAAAGAATGACCAGGGTGAGGTTAGGGCCAGTCAAGGACAGTCGTGGGAACTTGTGTATGGAGTCAGTAGAGATAGGCGAGGTGATGAATGAATACTTTTCTTCAGTGTTCACCAAGGAGAGGGGCCATGTTTTTGAGGAAGAGAAGGTGTTACAGGCTAATAGGCTGGAGGAAATAGATGTTCGGAGGGAGGATGTCCTGGCAGTTTTGAGTAAACTGAAGGTCGATAAGTCCCCTGGGCCTGATGAAATATATCCTAGGATTCTTTGGGAGGCAAGGGATGAGATTGCAGAGACTTTGGCTTTGATCTTTGGGTCCTCACTGTCCACGGGGATGGTGCCAGAGAATTGGAGAGTTGGGAATGTTGTTCCTCTGTTTAAGAAAGGGAATAGAAATGACCCTGGTAATTATAGACCGGTTAATCTTACTTCGGTGGTTGGTAAATTGATGAAAGAGGTCCTTAGGGATGGGATTTACGACCATTTAGAAAGATGCGGATTAATCCGGGATAGTCAGCACGGATTCGTGAAGGGCAAGTCGTGCCTCACAAATTTGATAGAATCTTTTGAAGAGGTAACTAAGTGTGTTGATGAAGGTAGGGCAGTTGATGTCATATACATGGATTTTACTAAGGCGTTTGATAAGGTCCCCCATGGTCGGCTTATGATGAAAGTGAGGAGGTGTGGGATAGAGGGAAAGTTGGCCGATTGGATAAGTAACTGGCTGTCTGATCGATGTGGTGGATGGAAAATTTTTGGATTGGAGGCAGGTTGCTAGCGGAGTGCCACAGGGACCAGTGCTTGGTCCTCTGCTCTTTGTGATTTTTATTAATGACTTAGAGGAGGGGGCTGAAGGGTGGATCAGTACATTTGCTGATGACACCGTGCAAAGGGACCTGGGGGTCCTTGTGCATGAGACGCAAAAGCCCAGTCTGCAGGTACAACAGGTGATCAAGAAGGCAAATGGGATGTTGGCCTATATTGCGAAGGGGATAGAATATAAAAGCAGGGATGTCTTGATGCACCTGTACAGGGCATTGGTGAGGCCGCAGCTGGAATACTGTGTGCAGTATTGGTCCCCTTATATGAGGAAGGATATATTGGCATTGGAGGGAGTGCAGAGAAGGTTCACCAGGTTGATACCGGAGATGAGGGGTTTGGATTATGAGGAGAGGCTGAAGAGATTGGGTTTGTACTCGTTGGAGTTTAGAAGGATGAGGGGGGATCTTATGGAGACTTATAAGATAATGCGGGGGCTGGATAGGGTGGAGGCGGAGAGATTCTTTCCACTTAGTAAGGAAGTTAAAACTAGAGGACACAGCCTCAAAATAAAGGGGGGTCGGTTTAAGACAGAGTTGAGGAGGAACTTCCTCTCCCAGAGGGTGGTGAATCTCTGGAATTCTCTGCCCACTGAGGTGGTGGAGGCTACCTCGCTGAATATGTTTAAAGCGCGGATGGATGGATTCCTGATCGGTAAGGGAATTAAGGGTTATGGGGATCAGGCGGGTAAGTGGTACTGATCCACGTCAGATCAGCCATGATCTTATTGAATGGCGGGGCGGGCTCGAGGGGCTGGATGGCCTGCTCCTGCTCCTATTTCTTATGTTCTTATTATGTTCTTATAAGATTGGTGGAGTAGTGGATGAGGTGGAGGGCTGTTGTAGACTGCAAAGAGACATAGATAGGATGCAAAGCTGGGCTGAAAAATGGCAAATGGAGTTTAACCCTGATAAATGTGAGGTGATTCATTTTGGGAGGACTAATTTACATGTGGATTACAGAGTCAAAGGTAGGGTTCTGAAGACTGTGGAGGAACAGAGAGATCTTGGGGTCCATATCCACAGATCTCTAAAGGTTGCCACTCAAGTGGATAGAGCTGTGAAGAAGGCCTATAGTGTGTTCGCTTTTATTAACAAGGGGTTGGAGTTTAAGAGCCGTGGGGTTATGCTGCAACTGTACGGGACCTTGGTGAGACCACATTTGGAATATTGTGTGCAGTTCTGGTCACCTCACTCTAAGAAGGATGTGGAATCGCTGGAAAGAGTGCAGAGGAGATTTACCAGGATGCTGCCTGGTTTGGAGGATAGGTCTTATGAGGAAAGGTTGAGGGAGCTAGGGCTGTTCTCTCTGGAGTGGAGGAGGCTGAGGGGAGACTTAATAGAGGTTTATAAAATGATGAAGGGGATAGATAGAGTGAACGTTCAAAGACTATTTCCTCGGGTGGATGGAGCTATTACAAGGGGGCATAACTATAGGGTTCATGGTGGGAGATATAGGAAGGATATCAGAGGTAGGTTCTTTATGCAGAGAGTGGTTGGGGTGTGGAATGGACTGCCTGCAGTGATAGTGGAGTGAGACACTTTAGGAACATTTAAGCGGTTATTGGATAGGCACATGGAGCACACCAGGATGATAGGGAGTGGGATAGCTTGATCTTGGTTTCAGATATAGCTCGGCACAACATCGTGGGCCGAAGGGCCTGTTATGTGCTGTACTGTTCTATGTTCTATTATAAACTGAATAACCACAAATTAACCAAGTATTATAAGCTTAAACTGTATTTTCAATATGTATTGTGCCTTGGCCAACTTCGTTCCGAATACAGCATGATGGGAAATAGTGGTGGACAGGCTGAATTCTTTGAATACAATGGAGCACAGAAAGGCAGCTTCTGGATATGCGAAAGGCAAGTTTAATGGCCTGGTATTTAAGGGAGTAAATCCGTTCATGGGTAGCGAGGCTGGAGCAGTCTCTCAAGCTGATAAAGGAGGCCCTGGTTCCAGCGAAAGAGTGACTCCTTTCACCAATTAAAATTCGCAGGTGTTAGTTATGGCCTTGGTTACTGGAATGACATGGGTTCGGTTTCCTCGGTAAAGGGGAAGGAACCTACATGGGCAATAAGCGAATAATCGCCTATTCCTGTTGACAGGTGGAACGTAATTGGCTCAGATAATAATGGGTAATGTTGTGATTGGGCCTCCAGTCTGATTGACAAGACTGGGTGGGATTTTGAAATGTTCAGAATAATATTACCTTGCAATATTAGCTCAGCGAGGACATTGACTGTGTGTCTCTCCTGATGCATGCATTTGCAAATAAATTCCTTTTCGTTCTTTAACTATATGCTGTCTTTCGCAGTCTCTGTATTGGTTGAGAGAGGTTCAGCAAAATGCAGAGCACCCCAGGGGGACACCTGAGAAAATTCTTCTTCCACCCTGAATTTCAGGTTGTTAATCGAATGGATGAGGGTTCCAGATGAGCTCAGACTGGAGTGGAGTCAGGTGATGTTACTGGGGTGGAAATGGACGGGTCTTGCCGATGATCTGGATATGTGGCTGGAAGCTCAACTCGGGGTGAAATATTTCACCCTGGTTGTGAACAGCCTGGTTCAGCCTCAGACACTTGGCAAGAAGAGGGATAGAGTTGCTGGCGAGGGAGTGGAATTTGCAGTGAGGATTGAAGACAATGGGTTCAGTCTTATCAGTGTTTATATGAAAGCAATTTCTGTTCTTTCAATACTGAAAGTGAGATAAGTCAGGATGATGTGTGAGTTGGAGGAACTTGGAGGTGATGGTGATCACATCTATCTGCTATCTGATCCTTCTAGGTGATGGAGGTTGAGGGTTTGGGAGATTCTGTCAAAGTTATCGTCAAGTTGTAGATGTATAAAATCCCTCGCCTTCACCCCCGGCCTCTCCTATTTCTCTCCTAACTCCTCCCACAATGCCCAGAGTCTTGTGTAGACCCAGTCCAGGTGGCAGGTTTCTTTCCCTCAAGGACATCAGCAAACAAGTTGGGTTTTTATGACAATCCAATCGCTCGTGCCGGCCCCACAAATGACCAGATTCATTCAGCTCAATTTCACAACCCGTCTTTGTGTTTTTGTGGGTTCTTTTTCACTCACTTTTTTCAATTTCACAGGTTTTACAAGAGGAAGATTTGCAGTTGAGAAACTGAAACAAAACATGATATCAGAATCTGATGGAATCGGCCAATTTATTGTAACCTGAATATCATTGTGTTTTGAACATGGAAGAAAAAAGCACCATTCACAGTGGAGAGAAACTGTACACATGTTCTGTTTGTGGACAAGACTTCAACCAATCATCTGGCCTTTCGGAACATAATTGCAGTCACAACAGGAAGATGGCATGGAAGTGTGAGGATTGTGGGAAGGAATTCAATTACCCATCCCTGCTGGAAATTCATCGACGCAGTCACACTGGTGAGAGCCCATTCATCTGCTCTCAGTGTGGGAAGGGATTCACTCAGTTATCCAGCTTACATATACATCAGAGGACTCATGCTGAGGAGAGGCCGTTCACCTGCTCCCAATGTGGGAAGGGATTCAATCAGTCATCCAACCTAGCAATACACCAGCGAGTTCACACTGGGGAGAAACCGTTCACCTGCTCTGAATGTGGGAAGGGATTTGCTCACTCATCCACTCTGCTGATACACCAGCGAACTCATACTCATAGAATCATAGAAACCCTACAGTACAGAAGGCGGCCACTCGGCCCATTGAGTCTGCACCAACAATAATCCCACCCAGGCCGTATCCCCACAACCCCACACATTTACCCCACTAATACCTCTAACCTACACATCCCGGGGCACTAAGGGGCAATTTAGCATGGCCAATGCCCTAACCTGCACATCTTTGGACTGTGGGCGGAAACCGGAGCACCTGGAGGAAACCACACAGACACGGGGAGAATGTGCAAACTCCACACAGACAGTGACCCGAGCCGGGAATCAAACCCAGGCCCCTGGAACTGTGAGGCAGCAGTGCTAACCACTGTGCTACTGTGCTGCGCCTCAGGAGAGGCCATTCACTTGCTCCCAGTGTGGGAAGGGATTTGCTGACTCATCTACTTTGTTGAAACACCAGCGAGTTCACACTGGGGAGAGGCCATTCACCTGCTCCCAGTGTGGGAAGGGATTTGCTGACTCATCTACTTTGTTGAAACACCAGCGAGTTCACACTGGGGAGAGGCCATTCATCTGTTCCCAGTGTGGAAAGGGATTTGCTCAGTCAGCCACCTTGTTCACACACCAGCGAATTCACATTAGGGAGAGGCCATTCACCTGCTCTGTGTGTGGGAAGGGATTCAATTAGTCATCTAAACTAGCAATACATCATTGAGTTCACACTGGGGAGAGGCCGTTCACCTGCTTGCAGTGTGGGAAGGGATATGTTACCTCATCGAATCTTGTGACACACCAGGGAATTCACAAGTAACTATTGTGATTGGATTTCAAATTAGGGAGAAACTGTGAAACTGTGGAGACTGAGGAGAGTTTCAGTTACCTGTCAGAGCTGGAAGCTCATCAGGACTTTTTGTTGATCGAGGGTTTCCACAAGCTGCTCTGAGACTTGTCTTCTCTCTGGAAGTTTCAAGGCACTCTATACTCATTATAGCAAGTATATTTATGGTTGCTAACTATTTAAAGTGGCATTTGCATTGGTAAGAGGAATGTTGCTTATTTGGAACTGAAATCATAGAATCATAGAAACCCTACAGTGCAGAAAGAGGCCATTTGGCCCATCGAGTCTGCACCGACCACAATCCCACCCAGGCCCTATCCCCATATCCCTACGTATTTACCCACTAATCCCTCTAACCTACGCATCTCAGAACACTAAGGGGCAATTTCAGCATGGCCAATCAACCTAACCCGTACATCTTTGGACTGTGGGAGGAAACCGGAGCACCCGGAGGAAACCCACGCAGACACGAAGAGAATGGCAAACTCCACACAGACAGTGACCCAAGCCGGGAATCGAACCCAGGTCCCTGGAGCTGTGAAGCAACAGTGCTAACCACTGTGCTACCGAGTTAGAAATTAAATTAAAGTTATTTCCATTCACTTTTAAATATTGTTCAAATGTTAGCACTGATGCCTAACAGCGCCAGGGACCTGGGTTCAATTCCGGTCTCAGGTCACTATCTGTGTGGAGTTTGCACATTCTCCCCGTGTCTGCATGGGTTTCCTCCGGGGGTTGCTCCGGTTTTCTCCCACAGTCCAAAGATGTGCAGGTTACGTTGATTGGCTATGCTAAATTAACCCTCGTGTCGGGGGATTAGCAGGGTAAATATGAGGGGTTGAGAGAATAGGGCCTGGGTGGGATTGTGGTCGGTGCAGACTCGATGGGCTGAATGGCCTCCTTCTGCACTGTAGGATTCTATGATTCTATGTTAATAGTCAAGCTGCTTCATTTGTTGGAATTATATTTAAACTTTCATTCAATAAAGTTTGTTTTACCATAAAAGATCCCTAATTTGTCAGTGGAATTACCCCTGGAGTGAAGCATCCTATCCTCACACTTATGCCAAAATAGAAAAATTGTTGGGGTCTACTCTGATTTCCTAATGTAATTTAGAGGTTCTGGTCCAGGACCCGAACAGAAAGGATTCACTCAATCATCCACAGTGCAAACACTCTGGTTTCACACTGGGGAGAGACCTTACAAATGCCCAGACTGCAGGAACTGCTATAAAAGTTGTGGAGAGCTGATGTCTCATCAGCGTATTCACACTGATGAGAGACATTCAGGTGCTTTTACTGTGAGCCTGGGTTCAGGGGATCATCTCAACTCACTGTACACCAGTGAGTTCACACTGGGGAGAGACCGGGGTCCTGATGGACTTATTCCTAGAATCTTAAATCAGGCTATTGAGATGAAAGCAAAATTCCATGGGTGCCAATAATCTGAAAAAAACCTCAGAAAATGTTGGAAAAACTCAGCAGGTCTGGCAGCATTGGTGGAGAGAGAAACAGAGTTAACATTCGAGTCCGAATGTCTGGTCTTTAGTTGAAGAGGGGTAGAAATGGTGAGTAAGATAGTTATGTCAGTGTCACTATCAGTTCAGGACACAAATTCAGAACAGACAATTCCAATCCTTCACCCAAACATGTGGTTCAATCAAACTAAAAGACCAAAATCAGCAACAAAGTCCCAACAGAATCTCCCTCTCCGGGGCCACCTGGGCACAGACAAGACAGAAGATAAGTCGGCAGCCAGAGTGACCCCCGCCTCCCCATTCAGCCCCACCCATCCTGGATCTACAGATTACTGCTTAACCAAGGTCTCGAGCAGATCCAGAAGATCCTCCCATTCACCCACCCACACCCACATTTTACAGCCTTTCAGACTCCTCATTTAGTTCAACAGTTTCAGAGAGTAAACTCTCTTTACTCTGAGAGTAAACTCTCAATTGGGCCAGTGGGCTGATGAATGGCAGATGGAGTTTAATTTAGACAAATGCGAGGTGATGCATTTTGGTAGATTGAACCAGGGCAGGACTTACTCAGTTAATGGACGGGCGTTGGGGAGAGTTACAGAACAAAGAGATCTAGGGGTACAGGTTCATAGCTCCTTGAAAGTGAAGTCACAGGTGGACAGAGTGGTGAAGAAGGCATTCAGCATGCTTAGTTTCATTGGTCAGAACATTGAATACACGAGTTGGGATGTCTTACTGAAGTTGTACAAGACATTGGTAAGACCACATTTGGGATAGTATGTACAGTTCTGGTCATCCTATTGTAGAAAGGATATTATTAAACTAGAAAGAGCGCAGAAGAGATTTACTAGGATGCTACCGGGACTTGATGGATTGAGTTATAAGGAGAGGCTGGACAGACTGGGACTTTTTTCTCTGAAGCATAGAAGGCTGAGGGGTGATCTTACAGAGGTCTATAAAATAATGAGGGGCACAGATCAGCTAGATAGTCAATATCTTTTCCCAAAGGTAGGGGAGGCTAAAACTAGAGGGCATAGATTTAAGTTGAGAGGGGAGAGATACAAAAGTGTCCAGAGGGGCAATTTTTTCACACAGAGGGTGGTGAGTGTCTGGAACAAGCTGCCAGAGGTAGTAGTAGAGGCAGGTACAATTTTGTCTTTTAAAAAGCATTTAACAGTTACATGGATACGATGGGTATAGAGGGATATGGGCCAAATGCGGACAATTGGGATTAGTTTAGGGGTTTAAAAAAAAGGTGGCATGGACAAGTGGGGCTGAAGGGCCTGTTTCCATGCTGTAAACCTCTATGACTCTACAACTCTGAGCCTATTTTGTTTATTTTTCTTTGATTGTTTCATTTTTCTTTCAGTCGGCAGCCCCCCCCCCCCCCCCGCTCCAGGCACAGCTTTTGTTCCTTTTCTCGCTCCATTCCCTTTGGCTCTGAGGAATTCACTTTGCTCTCATTCAATTTCTCCTGGCTTCCACCCTATCAGACCTTCCTTTAGTCCCTGTCTCACCCGCCCCTTTCTCCAAACCTGTTACATTTCTAACTTTTCCCAGTTCTGATGAAAGGTCACAGAGCTGAAATGTTAACTGTGTTTCTCTCTCTGCGCAGATGCTGCCTAAACTGCTGAATTTTGTTCCAACATACCATTCGTCTTTTTTACTGTCTTTTACACCTGCATGCTTACCTTCAGTGACTATTGTGCAAGAACACCCAGGTTGTGTTGCATATTTCCTCCTCCTACTGTATGACTATTCAGATAGTAATCTGTCTTCCCATTTTTGCTCCCAAAGTGGATGACCTCACATTTATCCAAATTATACTGCAACTGCCAATCATTTGCCCACTCACTCAACTTGTCAAATTACACTGAAGGATTGCTGCATCCTCCTCACAGCTCACCCTCCCACCTTGCTTTGTGTCATTAACAAATTTGGAGATATTGCATTTAGTTCCCTCATCTAAGTCATTTATATGTAGTAACGAGCTGAGGTCCCAGCTCTGACCCCTGCATTACCCCATTAGTCACTTCCTGCCATTTTAAAAAAGTTTTTAAAAAGTTTATTTATTAGTCACAAGTAAGGCTTACATTAACACTGCAATGAAGTTACTGTGAAATTCCCCAAGTTGCCACAGTCCAGCGCCTGTTCGGGTCAATGTACCTAACCAGCACGTCTTTCAGAATGTGGGAGGAAACCCACGGGGAGAACATGCAAACTCCACACAGACAGTGACCCAAGCCAGGAATCGAACCTGCGTCCCTGGCGCTGTGAAGCAGCAGTGCTAAGCACTGTGCTACCGTGCCGCCATTTGGAAAAAGACCCGTTTATTCCTACTCTTTGTGTCCTGTCTGCCAACTAGTTTCTATCCATCTGAACACACTACCTCAATCCCATGTGCTTTAATTTGACACATTAATCTTTTATGTGGGACATTGTCGAAATCCTTCTGAAAGTTGAAATAAACCACATCAACTGGCTCCCCCTCATCAACTCTACTAGTTATATCCTCAAAGAATTCGAATCGTTTTGTCAAGCACGATTTCCCTTTCTTAAATCCATGCTGACTCTGTCCGATCCTGCCACTGTTTTTCAAGTCTTTTGCAACAGAATCTTTGAAAATGGATTCTTGAATATTCCCCACTAACAGTGTCAGGCTTACTGGTCTATAATTCCTTGTTTTCTCTCTACCTCCCTTTTTAAATAGTGGGGTTACATTAGCTACACTCCAACCTGTCGAAACTGTTCCAGCGTTTATAGAATCTTGGAAGATGACCACCAATGCATCAACTATTTCTCAGGCACAATGCCAAGGCCAGACCTTGTTTCCCCCTTGGTAGGGATGTAACCAGTATCCACATCTCCACTTTCATATGGTTCAGACTCTGAGAGCAGCAGCGGGTAATCTGACCCTGACAATTCCCACTCACTTTCAGCCATTTCTCACAAAAGCTGCTGGGATTGCAAAACTTCTGTCTGAAAAATATTTCCCTTTAGCTTCCAATCTCCACCAATAGAAAATATTCCCTCTGACCATGTTACAATCCTGACAGTGTTATGGTGAAGGAAGAAGTTGGAGCCAACCTTTATTTGGTACAGATTTATTTGGAGTGAAACTTCACAGGTATTTCCCTCCTAACTTCACACTATGTCAGTACATGTCTCTTCATTTGCATTCATAATCATCCAATCAATGCCCTCAATTTGTATTTACTTAATCTCAAATGATTTGTTATCCCCAAGAGTGGGAGCAGATAATAAGTCTAATCGGAGTGACTGCTGCGATGTCTCAGCAGAGGTTGAATCATTCAATGAATATGATTAACAGAAAAATCCCATCACAATAGTTACTTGTGAACTCGCTGGTGTGTCTGCAGAGTGGATGACTGAGTGAATCCCTTCCCACATGTGGAGCAGACGAAAGGTCTCTCCCCAGTGTGAACTCGCTGGTGTAACCGCAGGTTGGATGAGCGAGCAAAACCTTTCCCACAAACAGAGCAAATGAATGGCCTCTCCCCAGTGTGAACTCTCTGGTGTTTCAGCAGGTTGGCTGAATGAGCAAATCCCTTCCCACACTGGGAGCAGGTGAACGGTCTCTCCCCGGTGTGCCCTTCCTTGTGTATTGCTAGGTTGGATGACTGATTGAATCCCTTCCCACATACAGAGCAGGTGTATGGTCTTTCCCCAGTGTGAATTCGCTGGTGCGTCCGCAATGTGTGAGAGTGAGCAAATCCCTTCCCACACTGGGAACAGGTGAATGGCCTCTCCCCAGTGTGAACAGTCTGGTGTGTCAGCAAATTTGATGACCGACTGAATCCCTTCCCACATTGGGAGCAGGTGAACGGCTTCTCCTCAGTGTGAATTTGCTTGTGTAATGCAAGGTTGGATGACTGAGTGAATCCCTTCCCACAAACAGAGCAGGTGAACGGTCTCTCTCCAGTGTGCATTCGCTGATGTTTCAGCAGATTGGATGAGTGAGCAAATCGCTTCCCACACTGGGAGCAGGTGAATGGTCTCTCCCCAGTGTGAATTCGCTGGTGTTTTACTAGGGTGGATGGGTGAGCAAAACCCTTTCCACACTGGGAGCAGGTGAATGGCCTCTCCCCAGTGTGACTGCGCCGATGAGTTTCCAGCAGGGATGGGTAATCGAATTCCTTCCCACAGTCTCTACATTTCTATGCCATCTCCCTGTTGTGACGGCAATTGTGCTCCGAAAGGCCAGATGATTGGTTGAAGTCTTGTCCACACAGAGAACATATGTACAGTTTCTCTTCACTGTGAACGGTGCTATTTTCTTCCATGTTCAAAATACAATGATATTCAGGTTACAATAAATCGGACGATTCCATCAGGTTCTGATACATTGTTTGAATCCTCATCTTCTAAAACCCTGTGAAATTGATTAAAACAGAAAGAAGAGAGTAAGGGAACCCACAAAAATACAATGGTTGTGAAATTGAGCTGAATGAATCTGGGGCCAGCACTGGGAAAAAGTGACTATGAAAGCTTTTGGATTGCCAACTGATTCACTAAGATCAAAGCAAAATACTGTGGATGCTGGAATCTGAAACAAAAACAGAAAATGCTGGAGAAACTCAGCAGGTCTGACAGCATCTGTAGAGAGAGAATGGGGCCAACGTTCTGAGTCTGGAAGACCCATTGTCGACAAGTGTCATCCAGACTCAAAACATTGGCTCTATTCTCTCTCCACAAACACTGTCAGACCTGCTGAATTTCTCCAGCATTTTCTGTTTTTGTTCCAACTGATTCACTAATGTCCTTCACGAAAAGAAACTTGTCATCCAGGCTGGGTCTACACAAGACTCTGGGCACTGTGGGAGGAGACAGAGAGAAGTAGGAGAGGCCAGGGGTGAAGGAGAGGGATTTTATACATCAACAACTCAATGAGAACTTTGACAGAATCTCCCAAACCCTCAACCTCCATCATTCAGAAGGACTAAGATAGCAGGTAGACGTGAACACCATCACCTCCAAGTTCCCCTCCAGCTCACACACCATCCTGACTTGTCTGACGTCAAGGACTAAGAGAATTTTTTTCCAAATCAATACTGGGAATTCTGAACCCATTGTCTTCAGTCCCCACTACAAACTCCACTCCCTCACCAGCAACTCTATCCCTCTTCCTGGGAACTGTCTGAGGCTGAACCAGGCTGTTCACAATCCTGGTGAAATATTTCACCCCAAGATGAGGTTCCAGCCACAATATCCACATCATCGTCAAGACCGCCTACTTCCACCTCAGTGACATCGCCCGACTCCACCCCAGTCTCAGCTCATCTGGAACCCTCATCCATTCTATTGTGACGTCACACTCTCACCATTGTGACGTCACACTCACTCTCCATTGTGACGCGTAACTGTCATGAATTCTATTGTGACGTCAGGACTTCACTCCCTGCCGGTCTTCCACACTCAGCCTCAATGGCGGCAGTCAGCCCAGGCCTAACACGACAAGTTGCGGCTCCATTTGGCACAAACGGGGGGAACCGGGAAGTTCATTTCCGGGGTTTGCCTTTGAACATGTTTAGGATGCTGTTCACCCACCCGCCATGTTCATCGCTCCCCGCGCGCCGCCCTCTTCCTGGTATTGATCTTGGTTCCGACTTAAAACCGTCCGTCCATCGCCATTACCCGCACTGCGCATGCTTCAGATCCCGCCCCTCATTCACTCCGATTGGTTGGAGGACCAGCCGCTCCCGCTCGGTCCTCCAGCCCCGCCCCCTCTTCCTATTGGTCCGGAGCTGCCGTCAATCAGTGCCCGGGCATTGTGATGTGGAGCATGCGCAGTGTCATTGCTGTCCTTGGCGCTTGTTTGTCCCGGAGAAGCGGAGTCAGCGTTAGGCGGTGGCTGGGAGGATTTGGAAACACTTTGTGGATCCGCAAACCCTTCAGAATCATTGTCAGCTCCCTGGTTTGCAGCTGCGGGGCTTCTCCCTCCCTCCCTCCCGGGAACAGGCCCAGGTTAACGGCCCCATCCTGGCTCAGCCACTGGAGGATGGTTCACATCAGAGGATGGGGGAGGGGGACAATAAATAACAGGTTACACTTTGGCCTCAAATCAATGAGGACTCTGATCTCTGGGAAGGAAGGAAACCCTGGGAGGTGGGCGGGGAGGATTCACAAACACCCGCTGGAGGCCCCAACACCCCCAATAAGACCCATTGGTTTTATTGTCAGTCTGCAGACAGCAGCTGGAGAACTGAACCCATGATGTGGAGATGCCAGCATTGGACTGGGGTAAACACAGTAAGAGTTTTAACAACACCAGGTTAAAGTCCAACAGGTTTATTTGGCAGCAAATGCGATTAGCTTTTGGAGCGCTGCTCCTTTGTCAGATGGAGTGGATATCTGCACCCAGACAGAGGAGAGGGAGGGAGAAAACTGGGAGTGGAGGAAAGAAATGGTGGAGATGGTGAGATGGGTTTGGATTTCAGCCCAGGGAGGAGGGAGAGTGTGTGGGACGGGGATTTACAGATTTGGGGGAACAAAAGAGGAAAAAATGTTCCAGAAAAACTAGAATTATCTTTTCAGAACTTCTAATCCAGACTTAGTTATAATTTTCCTAAATTTCTTTTGCAGGGTGTTAGAAGGGGAGAATTTGCAGATAAAAAGTACAAAAGCAAACATCACATCAATATTTAACAGAATCACCCGATTCGTCAGGATTTGAATATCATCAACCTTTCACTGTGGAAGGAGGAGAATGTCTGTTCTGTCTGTGGGAAAAGATTTCAAACATCAGTGTGACTGGAAAAGCACCGAGACACACACACCCGAATGAGAGTGTTCCAGTGAACTGACTGTGGAAAGCGCTTCAACCAGTTACACAGCCTGATAAAACATCACACTATTCACAGCGAGGAGAAACTGTACATGTGTTCTGTGTGCGGACGAAGCGTCAACTGATCGTGCAACCTGGAGAGACACAAGGACACCAGCACCATGGAGAAACCGTGGAAATGTGGGGACTGTGGGAAGGGATTTAATTATCCATCCCGGCTGGAATATCATCGATGCACTCACACTGGAGCCAACATCACACACAGGCCACTGAAATGTGGGGACTGTGGTAAAGTGATCAGATCCCCATCAGATCTGGAAACTCATCGACGCGGTCACATTGGCGAGAGACCATTCACTTGCTTCAAGTGTGGGAAGGGATTTGCTCAGACATCCACTCTGCTGAGACACCAGCGAGTTCACACTGGGGCGAGGCCGTTCACCTGCTCCCAATGTGGCATGGGATTCACTCAGTCATCTCACCTCACTGTACATCAGCAAGTTCACACTGGGGAGAGACCATTTAGCTGCTCTGTGTGTGGGAAGGGATTCACCAGTTTAACTAATCTCACATCTCATCAGCTTGTTCACACTGATAAGAGACCTTTTAAATGTTCGGACTGTGATAAGAGCTTCAAAAGCACAAGGAATCTACAGAGACACCAATACATTCACTCTAGTCAGAGCCCATTCTCCTGTTCTGTGTGCGGTAAGGGATTCACTCGGTCATTCAGTCTCCTACGACACCAGCGAGTTCATACCGAGGAGAGTCCGTTCCCTTGCACTAAATGTGGAAAGCGATTCAGTCGGTCGTGCAGCTTGCAGAGACATCAACAAATTCACTCTGCGGAGAACCCATTCATCTGTTTCATCTGTGGTAAGGGATTCACTCAGTCAGCTCTCCTTCTGAGACACCAGCGTGTTCACTCTACAGAGAGGCCTTTCATCTGCTCTGAGTGTGGGATAGGATTCATTCAGTCATTCCAACTGCTGAGACACCAGCGAATTCACACTGGAGAGAGGCCATTCATCTGCTCCCAGTGTGGGAAGGGATTTACTCAGTCCTATCACCTACTGAGACACCAGCGAGTTCACGAGTGACTGCAGAGTTGGAATCTGCTATTATTGCTCCTGTTAATCACATCCGGGACTGGACTATTTTCATTCTGACAGGGCTCATTCTTTTCATGATGTTAATAATTCCTGTGACTGCACTGGAGTTTAATATTTTCTTGTAGTGTTAAGTCTAACAGCATTTTGACACTGTGTGTTGGGTAAAAGTTTAAAGTTTCAAAGTTTATTTATTGTTGATTTCCCCAAGATAAGAGACAAATTGATGTCCTTGTTGTGATATGAAGTTGAGGAAATATACATACGAACAAGTAACCAGGATGTAAAGCAGCAAGTGACTGAAGTGTTAGTCGGGAGCACTTTGGGATCAATGACCATAATTCGATTAGTTTTAACAATGTTATGGAAAAGGATAGGTCTGGTCCACAAGTTAAAGTTCTAAATTGGGGCTTGGCCAATTTTGATGGTATTGTACAGGAACTTTCACAAGCTGATTGGGGAAGGCTGTTCACAGGTCAAGGAACGTCTGGAATGTGGGATGCTTTCAGAAGCGAGATAGCGAGAGTTCAGGGCCAGCACCTTCCTGTTACTGTAAAGGACAAAGCCGCCAGGAGAAGGAAACACTCGATGACGAGAGATACCGAGATTCTGGTCAATAAAAAGAAGGAAGCATATGTCAGGTTCAGGCAGCTGGGGTCAAGTGAATCCCTTGAGGAGTATAGGGAGTGCAGAAGTACACTTAAAATGGAAATCAGGAGGGCAAAAAGGGAACAGGAGATAGCTTTGGCAGATAAGGTCAAAGAAAATCCAAAGAGATTCTACAAGTATATTAAGGGCAAAAGAGTAATTAGGGAGAGAATAGGCCCCTTAAAGATCAACAAGGTCATTTATGTGTGAAGCCACAGGAGATGGGTGAGATCCTAATGGAATATTTCTCATCAGTATTTACCTGGAGAAAGACATGAAAGCTGGGGAATTCAGGATGTAAATAGTGATGTCTTCAATGGCGCCCACATTACAGAAGACAAGGTGCTGGATGTTTTAAAACACATAAAGGTAGATAAATCTCAAGGACCTGATCAAGTGCATCCCAGGACATTGTGGGAAGCGAGGGAAACAATTGTGGTGCCCCCTAGCGTATATATTTGTATCATCAACAACCACGGGTGAGGTGCCAGAAGACTGGAGAGAGGCAAATGTTACACTGTTATTTGAGAAAGGCAGCAAGGAAAAGCCAGGGAACTACAGACTGGTGATCCTAATGTCAGGGTGGGTAAGTTATTGGACGGTAGTCTGAGAGACAGGATCTACATGTATTTGGAAAGGCAAAGGCTGATTATGGATTGTCAGCATCGCTTTGTGCGTGGGAAATTGTGTCTTAAAAATTTAACAGAGCTTTTTGAAAGGGTGACCAAAAAAAAATAGATGAGGACGGTGCAGTAGATGTTGTCTACATGGACTTCAGCAAGGCCTTCGACAAGGTACCTATGGTAGACTGGCCAGTTAAGGTTAGACCACATGGGATCCATGGAGAACTAGCCAGACTCGTGAATGGGCCTACCTTGCACTAAATTGATCTTTCTCTACACCCAAGCTATGACTGTAACACTACATCCTGCACTCTCTCATTTCCTTCTCTATGAACAGTATGCTTTGTCTGTACAGTGTGCAAGAAACAATACTTTTCACTGTATACTAATACATATGACAATAATGTAAGGGACTGAGGACAATTTGTGGGGAAGACATTTACCAGTGTTCTTTGTCCCTTGTGGGTTTCAGTGTCCTGTTTGCCGGGCGGGTGCTGTGAACAGGATGCTGTTGGTTGAGTGATGTGGGCTGGGCCAATGGGATTGCTCTGGGGGCGGGAGGAAAAAAAGGCGCCAGGAAGTGAAGCAGCTGCAGAGCTGAGGAGGGAGTGTGCAGAAGAGGGACAGCCACGTTTTTGGAGAGAAGCTTTTCGGAGGCAGTAAAAACTCAGTTCGAAGTGAACCTTTCTCAGGTAGAACTGCTTGGTTTTTCATGACTGCCGAGGAGGACAGCCTTCAGCGCACGGGATCTGTGTTACTACACAGATGGCTCGCGGCACCTCTGCCTCGTGTGCTTGCTCCATCATCTTCCCTCTCATAGACCCGTCTGGACTGTGTGTGTCTCGGGGTTAAGTGAGTACTATCAGACAGGAACGGTAACAGAATGTGGTTTCCTTCCGATGTGCACCAACGGATGGGCCCCAACGTTTAAAATTCAAAGTGCTTGGTGATATTCTAATCATTTCTCAGCTTGAAACTGTTATTTGGAAAATCTTCAGTTGGGATTCTTTACTTGTTTATATCTGCTAATTATATTTGTTATTAAATTTTTTTGTTATTCCGTTTACCTTGTTGTTCCGAACCTTTTCTCATTATAAGGTTTATCTCAATAACATTTTTGGAGGCACCGCGCTAAACATACTCAAATCCTTTTCATGCAAGCCTGTACTGGCCTTTATGGGTAAACAGGAAATTTAGCCAGCTCACCATCAACTGCTAGGAATTCAGGATCCTGTCAATCGAACAGTTAAATAGTAGCCCCATATCGTGATCAGCAGGGGGTTACAATAATAAATCAAATCAAAAATTGAATACAAAATTGGCTTGCTGGTCGGAGACAGAGGGTGGTGGTCGAGGGTTGCTTTTCAAACTGGAATTAGAGCTGGAGATGGATGGTCAGTTCCCCTGTGTCCGGGGCTGGGGGATTCACACTCATTTCCCCAGGGCACTCATTATCACTGCAATTTTACAGGAGAAAGTCCCCACTTCAATCCTGCCTGCAAACTTTGTGTTTAAAATTGTTACTGAGGAGGAATTAACAGTGAGTTTAGTTTCATGTTGAACAGGATGAGAGTTACTGTTGTCTCCTTCTTAAAACTCCTTCTTCATCTTTAAACAGGTAACGGTAAGTCAGAGAAAACTATCCACAGTGACCCCAAAACTAGACACTGCAAATCTGACCTCAAAACAGTGAATATCTTCCCAAACTCAAAGCAGGTGAACAGCCCCTCCCCAATGTGAACTTGGTATACAGTGAGTTGAAATGATCCCCTGAACCCAGTCTCTCATCAGTGTGAAAACATTGATGAGACATTAGTAATCCACAATTTTGGGTGACACGGTGACACAATGGTTAGCACTGCTGCCACATAGCGCCAGGGATCTGGGTTCAATTCTGCCCTCGTGTCACTGTCTGTGTGGAGTTTGCACATTCTCCCCATCTGCATGGGTTTCCTCTGGGTGCTCCAGTTTCCTCCCACAGTCCAAAGATTTGCAGGTTTGTTTGATTGGCCATGCTAAATTGACCCGAGTGTCAGGGGTAAATATGTGGGGTTACGGGAATAGGGCCTGGGAGGGATTGTGATTGGTGCAGACTCAATGGGCCGAATGGCCTCCTTCTGCAATGTAGGGATTCTATAAAACTTTTATAGCAGCTCCCACAGTCTGGGCATTTTTAAGATCTCTCCTGTTTGCCAGGTGCGTGAGTGAATCCCTTCTGTTAGGGTCCTGGACCCGGAGCCCCTAAATTACATTCGGAAGCCAGGCGAGACCCCAGCAATTTTTTTATTTCGGCATAAATGTGAGGATAGGATGCTTCTGACGAGGAGAAATTCCACTGACAAATTAGGGATCTTTCATAGTAAAGCTAACTTTATTTAATATCACAGTTTAAATATAACTCTAACAAATGAATCAGCTTAATCATTAACAGTTGAACAACATTTAAAAATGCAAAGAAACAATCTTAATTTCTAACTTATCACTATTTCAGTTCCAAATGAGCAACATTACTCTTATAGTTGTAAGTGCCACCTTAAATATAGTTAGTAACCATAAATATAGTTGAGTGTAGATAGTCTTAACGCTTTCAGAAAGACAACAAGTCTCAGAGCAGCTTGTAGAAACCCTCTATCTTCAAACGATCAGAACTGCAAAAGCTTCTTTCTCCCTGCAAACACCCACTATCACATGACCTGTCAATCAAATCTAGAAATCCCAGAGAAATGTCTTGTTTAAACAAAAGCCCATCAGCTCTATCAAAGTAACTGATTCCCAGCTTTCACAACCCTTGAGAGACACAGACACACCAGATACCTGCAGAATAAAGCTGGATTTTTAAACATTCCCCCTCAGCAGAAAAACATACACCCACTGCAATACTATCATCACGCTTCCCACACTTGAAGCAGATAAATGACCTCTCCCCAGTTTAAACCCACTGGTGTCTAACAAGCTGAGAAGACTGAATGATCCCTTGCCTTACTCAGAGCAGGTAAAGGGCATTTCCCCAGTGTGTGTTTCCAGCTCTGATGGTTAATTGAATGTCGCTTTATACTCTCCACATTTCCATGGTTTCTGCCAAATGTGACTGGTTATCAATGATGCTGATTTCTTCCATGTTCAAAACTTTCTACTTTTCAGGTTATGATAAATTCTGTGGCTACATCCAATCCTGATCTGATGTTTTGTGAGAGTTTCCTGGCCACAAATCCTCCAAGACTGACTATATTAACATTATCTCAGGATTGCTACCAGTGCCATGTACTATTCAGAGTCGAAACAGCAGGATATATTGGGTGAATACCTGGCTGAAAAGATGATGTGAGAGGCAGGGTTTCAGATTCCTGGGACATTGCGACTGGTTCTGGGGAAGGTGGGACCAGTACAAACTGGACAGGGCCAGGACTGATGTCCCTGGGGGGGTTGGGAGTGTACTTGTTGAGTCATTGGGAAGGTTTAAACTAAAATGGCAGGGAGATGGAAACCTATGTAAGGATTCAGAGCAGAGGGTATCAAGAACAAGAGAAAAAGACAGCAAGAAGAATAAGAAAAGTGATAGGCAGAGAATCGAGAGCCAGAATCAGATACGGACACAGTAAAAAATGGTAGGAACTGGACAACAAATGTTAAAAGGACTAGCCTGAAGGTTTTGTCCATGAACGCTTGGAGCATTCAAAATAAAATGGATGAATTTGTTGCACAGTTAGATGTAAAGGGGTATGATACAGTTGGGACTACAGAGACATAGCTCCAAGGTGACCAAGGATGGGAACTAAACATTGAGGGCTATTCAGTGTTTAGGAAGGACAGACATAAACAAAAACATGGTGGAGTTGCATTGTTAATTAAGGATGATATGTGGAATATGTATGGGTCAAGTTAAGCCACACCAAGGGGCAAAAAACATTTGTGGGTGTGGTATACAGACTACCAAATTAATGGTAATGTTAGGAAAAGCATTAGACAGGAAATCAGAGATGCATGTGTTAAATAAATATCTGTGATTATAGGTGACTTTAATCTGCATACAGATTGGGTGATCAAATTAATCACATTACAATAGAGGAGGAATTTTTGGAGTGGTCTTCTGGCCCAATACTTTTGAGGAGCTAAGGGAGCATGCCATCTTGAACTGGGTATTGTGCAATGAGAAAGGATTGACAATCTAGTTGTGAGAGAACCCTTGGGGATGAGCGACCATAATATGATAGAATTCTTTGTCAAAGTGGATAATGATGTAGTTGATTCTGACACCAGAGTCCTGAATTTCAGTAAAGGTAACTATAATGGATTGAGGCATGAATTGGCTATGATGGACTGGGAAACATGACTGAAAGGAAGGACAGTGGACAGACAATGTTAAAGTTTATTAGTCACAAGTAAGGCTGACATTAACACTGCAATGAAGTTACTGTGAAATTCCCCTCGTCGCCACAGTCCGGCGCCTGTTCGGGTCAATGCATCTAACAACACGTCTTTCAGAATTTGGGAGGAAACCGGAGCACCCGGAGGAAACCCACGCGGACACGGGGAGAACATGCAAACTCCACAGAGACAGTGACCCAAGCCAGGAATCGAACCCGGCAGCATTGCGAACCACTATGCCACCCACGGTAGGCATTTAAGGAACAAGTAGGTGAACTTAAAGTTGTTTACTCCTATTTGGCACAAGAGTGGAAAAGGAACTGTAGCCAAACCATTGCTTCCAAGGGAAATTAGAGAGAGCATTAGATTCCAAGAAGAAGCATAAAAATTGGCAAGAAAAAGCAAAAGACCTGAGGATTGGGAGCAGTTTACAATACAGCAAAGGAGGACCAAGGAATTGATTCAGAAGGAGAAATTAGAATATGAAAGTAAGCTAGTGGGGAACATAAAAACTGAGTGTAAAAGGTTCTATAGGTATGTAAAGAGAAAAAGGTTGACAAAACGAATGTAGGCCCTTTACAGTCAGAAACAGGAGAATTCATAACGGGGAATAAAGAAGTGGCTGAGGAACTAAATTCGTACTTTGCTTCTGAATTCACAAAAGAATATCCCATGATTCAAAAAGGGAGGAAGCGAGAAAATGGGGAACTATAGACTACTGAGCCTAATGTAGGTAGTAGGGAAGTTGCTAGGGTCAGCATAACCAAAGTCTTATACAGCTGCAACATGTTTTCCCAATTCTTATACTCAGCGTCTCGACCGATTTAAGGCCAGCATGCGATTCGCCCTCTTGACCACTTTGTCCACCTGAGTTGCCACGTTCAGGGTACTGTGGATCTGCACACTTAAATCCCTCTGTGCGCCAACATTTCTAAGGACTCTAGCATTTACTGTATACTTTCCTTCTGCAGTAGACCTTCCAAATTACATCACCTCACGTTTGTCTGTGTTAAATTCCATCTAGTAAGAAGTCTCACAACACCAGGTTAAAGTCCAACAGGTTTATTTGGTAGCAAAAGCCATAAGCTTTCGGAGCACTGCTCCTCGAAGGATTTCAGGAAGGAAGTAGATTTGGCTCTTGGGGCTAAAGGTATCAAGGGATATGGATGAGGAGGGGTGGGGGAGAAGAGGCAGGATCAGGATATTGATTTTGATGATCAGCCATGATAATAATGAATGGTGGAGCAGGCTTGAAGGGCCGAATGGCCTATTCCTGATTCTATTTTCTATGCATGTTTCTATGTAACAGAGCTGGGGTTATTTTTCAATTCAGCAGAAATAGACTCAAATGAATGTGGTTCAGTCTGAATATGAAAAACAGCAAAATCCAATCACAATAATTACTTATGAATTCGCTGATGTGTCAGCAGAGTGGACGACTGACTGAATCCCTTCCCACACACACAGCAGATGAATGGCTTCTCTCCAGTGTGAATTCGTTGGTGTCTCAGCAGATTGGCTGAGTGAGTAAATCCCTTCCCACACTGGGAACAGACGAATGGCCTCTCCCCAGTGTGAACTCGCTGGTGTTTTGCTAGGTTGGATGACTCCTTGAATTTCTTCCCACACACAGAGCAGGTGAATGGTCTGGCCTCAGTGTGAATTCGCCGGTGTTTTGCTAGGTTGGCTGACTGACTGAATCTCTTCCCACACTGGGAGCAAGTGAACGGCCTCTCCCCAGTGTGAACTCGCTTGTGTAATGCTAGGTTGAATGACTGATTGAATCCCTTCCCGCACACACAGCAGCTGAATGGTCTCTCCTTAGTGTGAATCCTTTGGTGTATACGCAAGCTGGATGACTGAATGAATCCCCTCCCGCATCGGGAGCAGGTGAATGGCCTCTCCCCAGTGTGACAGCATCGATGAGTTTCCAGCTGCGATGGGTATTTGAATCCCTTCCCACAGTCCTCACATTGCCATGCCATCTCCTTGTTGTGACTGTAATTATGTTCCGAAAGGCTGGATGATTGGTTGAAGTCTTGTCCACACACACAACACGTGTACAGTTTCTCTCCACTGTGGATGGCGCTGTTTTCTTCTATATTCAAAACACAATGATATTCAGGTTACAATAACTTGGCCGACTCCATCAGGTTCTGATACCACGTTTGGTTTGCGTTTCCCCACTGCAAATCCTCCTCTTCTAAATCAAACTGATTTAAAACAGCAAAAAGGGAGTGAGAGAGAACCCACAAAAACACAAAGGCAAGTTGTGAAATTGAGCTGAATGAATCTGGTATTTTGTGGGACCGGAGTGAGGAAAAGGTAAACATAAAAGCTGCTGAATTGTCATAAAAACCCAACTGAGTCACTAAGGTCCTTCAGGGAAGGGTATGTGCCACCTGGTCTGGGTCTACACAAGAATCTGGGCACTGTGTGAGGTGACAGAGAGAAGTGGGAGAGGCAGTGGCGAAGAAAAGGGATTTCAAACATCTATAACTCGACGGGAACTTTGACAGAATCTCCCAAACTCTCAATCTCCATCACCTATAAGGACCAAGGTAGCAGGTAGATGTGAACACCATCACCTCCAAGTTCGCTTTTAACTCACACACCATCCTGACTTGTCTGACATCCAGTACTAAAAGAACAGAAAATTCTTCCATATAAATACTGGGAAGACTGAACCCATTGAGTTCAGTTCCCACTACAAATTCCACTCTCTCACCACCAAATCTACCCCTCTTCCTAGCAACTGTCTTGGGGTGAAATATTTCACCCCAAGATGAGCTTCCAGCCACATATCATCATCATCAAGACTGCCTATTTGTGACATGAAACTCAGGAGAATGAGGATATAGAGGGAGAATGGAACTGACTGAATTGCTCTGCAGAGAGTTGCCATGGATTTGAGTTGCCAAATGGATTCCTTCTATGCTGTAATTTTGCATGACTGTAACACTACATACTCTACCTCTCCTTTCCTTTTCTATGTACAGTATGCTTTGCCTGTGTAGCACGCAAAAAACAATACTTTTCATTATACACTAATCCAAGAATAGAATCCCTATAGAATCGGGAAGACAATCCCCTGGGGCGGTTCCCCTCCATAATAGGTTTTCGGTGCTGGAGGCTACAGTTGAGGAGGAATCAACTGAGCATAGAGAGCAGATCTCTGGGGGTGAGCCGAGTGAGAAAGCTCAGGTGGTTAGGGGCTGTAAAAGACTGGGCCTTGTGATTGGGGACTCCACAATTAAGGGGACAGATGGGAGGGTCGGAACTAAAGGTAGGGACTCAGGGTTGGTGTGTTGCCTACCAGGGGCTGGGGTCCGGGATGTGTCTGACAGGGTATTCAGGACTCTTAGGGGGGAGGGAGATAAACCACAAGTTATTGTACATGTGGGGACACACGACATAGGGAGGATAGGGGAAGGGGTTATTAGGCAGGGATTTATGGAGTTGGGGTGGAAACTAAAGGCCAAGACTGACAGAGTGGTTATCTCTGGACTCTTGCCTGTACCACGGGATAGTTTAGAGAGGAATAGGGAGAGGGAAGGTTTGAATTCATGGCTGAGGGGATGGTGCAGGAGGGAGGGGTTCAGGTACTTAAGCAATTGGGGCTCGTACTGGGGAAGGTGTGACCTCTATGAGAAGGATGGTCTACACCTTAATCAGAAGGGGACCAATATCCTGGGGGGTAAATTTGCTAAGGCCATGCAGGGAGGTTTAAACTGATTCGGGGGGGGGGAGGGATCCTGAGTAGTGGGGCTGAAAGTGAGGGATGCATGGATGGGGACTGCAATGCACGGCATTGCAGAGGTGGGGTGGAGCAGGGTTTGAAATGTGTATACTTCAATGCCAGGAGTATTCGCAATAAAGTGGGTGAACTTGCAGCGTGGATCAGTACCTGGGACTTCGATGTTGTGGCTATTTCAGAGACATGGATAGAGCAGGGGCAGGAATGGATGCTGCAGGTCCCGGGGTTCAAATGTTTTAGTCGAAGTAGGGAAGGAGGTAGAAGAGGGGGAGGGGTAGCATTATTGGTCAGAGATTGTATCACAGTGTCAGAGAGGAGGTTTGATGAGGACTTATCTGTTGAGGTAGTATGGGCGGAGATTAGAAATAGGAGAGGAGAGGTCACCCTGTTGGGAGTCTTTTATAGACCTCCTAAAAGTTCTAGAGAGGTTGAGGAAAGGATTGCGGAGTCAATCCTGCTTAGGAGTGAAAGTAATAGGGCAATTGTTATGGGGGATTTTAACTTGACTCATATTGACTGGAATTGTTATAGCTCTAGCTCGTTAGAGGGGTCAGTTTTTGTTCAAAGCGTGCAGGAAGGTTTTTTGACTCAGTATGTAGACAGGCCAACTAGAGGTGAGGCTATATTGGATCTGGTGCTGGGAAATGAGCCAGACCAGGTGCTAGACTTGGAAGTTGGTGTGCATTTTGGTGATAGTGACCACAATTCGGTTACGTTCACCTTAGTGATGGAAAGGGATAGGCATGAACCTCGGGCCAGTGGTTTTAGCTGGGGGAAGGGTAATTATGAGGCTATTAGGAGAGAATTAGGAAACATAGGTTGGACTAGGAGATTACAGGGACTGGGAACGTCCGACATGTGGAGTTTTTTCAAGGAGCAGCTACTGCGAGTCTGTGATAGGTATGTCCCTGTCAGGCAAGGAGGAATTGGTAGGGCTAGGGAACCGTGGTGCACCAAAAAAGTTTCTTTGTTGGTTAAAAAGAAAAAGGAGGCTTATGTTCGGATGAGACGTGAGCACTCGGGTAGTGCACTAGAAAGCTTTAGATTGGCTAAGAGGGAGTTGAAGAGCGAGCTTAGAAGGGCTAAAAGGGGACATGAGAAGACTTTGGCGGATAGGGTTAAAGAGAATCCTAAGGCGTTCTATAGGTATGTCAAGAACAGAAGGTTGGTTAGGGCAAGTTTAGGGCCAGTTATAGATGGCAGAGGGAAGTTATGTGTGGAACCGGAGGAGATTGGTGAAGCATTGAACCAATATTTCTCTTCGGTGTTCACGCAAGGGGACATGAATATAGCTGAGGAGGACACTGGGTTGCAGGGGAGTAGAATAGACAGTATTACAGTTGATAAGGAGGATGTGCAGGATATTCTGGAGGGTCTGAAAATAGATAAATCCCCTGGTCCGGATGGGATTTATCCAAGGATTCTCTGGGAGGCAAGAGAAGTGATTGCAGAGCCTCTGGCTCTGATCTTCAGGTCGTCGTTGGCCTCTGGTATAGTACCAGAAGATTGGAGGTTAGCGAATGTTGTCCCATTGTTTAAGAAGGGGAACAGAGACTTCCCCGGGAATTATAGACCGGTGAGTCTCACTTCTGTTGTCGGCAAGATGTTGGAAAAAATTATAAGGGATAGGATTTATAGTTATTTGGAGAGTGATGAATTGATAGGTGATAGTCAGCATGGTTTTGTGGCAGGTAGGTCGTGCCTTACTAACCTTATTGAGTTTTTTGAGAAAGTGACCAAGGAGGTGGATGGGGGCAAGGCAGTGGACGTGGTATATATGGATTTTAGTAAGGCGTTTGATAAGGTTCACCATGGTAGGCTTCTGCAGAAAATGCAGATGTATGGGATTGGGGGTGATCTAGGAAATTGGATCAGGAATTGGCTAGCGGATAGGAAACAGAGGGTGGTGGTTGATAGTAAATATTCATCATGGAGTGCGGTTACAAGTGGTGTACCTCAGGGATCTGTTTTGGGGCCACTGCTGTTTGTAATATTTATTAATGATCTGGATGAGGGTATAGTTGGGTGGATTAGCAAATTTGCTGATGACACCAAAGTCGGTGGTGTGGTAGACAGTGAGGAAGGGTGTCGTAGTTTGCAGGAAGACTTAGACAGGTTGCAAAGTTGGGCCGAGAGGTGGCGGATGGAGTTTAATGCGGAGAAATGTGAGGTAATTCACTTTGGTAGGAATAACAGATGTGTTGAGTATAGGGCTAACGGGAGGACTTTGAATAGTGTGGAGGAGCAGAGGGATCTAGGTGTATGTGTGCATAGATCCCTGAAAGTTGGGAATCAAGTAGATAAGGTTGTTAGGAAGGCATATGGTGTCTTGGCGTTTATTGGTAGGGGGATTGAATTTAGGAGTCGTAGCGTTATGTTGCAACTGTACACAACTCTGGTGCGGCCGCACTTGGAGTACTGTGTGCAGTTCTGGTCCCCACATTACAGGAAGGATGTGGAGGCTTTGGAGAGGGTGCAGAGGAGGTTTACCAGGATGTTGCCTGGTATGGAGGGGAGATCCTATGAGGAGAGGCTGAGGGATTTGGGATTGTTTTCGCTGGAAAGGCGGCGGCTAAGAGGGGATCTTATTGAAACATATAAGATGATTAGAGGTTTAGATAGGGTGGATAGTGATAGCCTTTTTCCTCTGATGGAGAAATCCAGCACGAGGGGGCATGGCTTTAAATTGAGGGGGGGTAGTTATAGAACCGATGTCAGGGGTAGGTTCTTTACCCAGAGGGTGGTGAGGGATTGGAATGCCCTGCCAGCATCAGTTGTAAATGCGCCTAGTTTGGGGGCGTTTAAGAGATCTGTAGATAGGTTCATGGACGAAAAGAAATTGGTTTAGGTTGGAGGGTCACAGTTTTTTTTTTAACTGGTCGGTGCAACATCGTGGGCCGAAGGGCCTGTTCTGCGCTGTAATGTTCTATGTTCTATGTTCTACAGTGCAGAAGGAGGCCATTCGGCCACCGAGTCTGTACCAACCACAATCCCACCCAGGCCCTATTCCCACAACCCCACACATTTACCCTGCTAATCCCCCGACACTATGGTCAATTTATTATGGTCAATCACCCTAACCCACACATCTTTGGAACCAAAAGAGAAAATGCTGGAAAATCTCGGCAGGTCTGGCAGCATCTGTAAGGAGAGAAAAGAGCTGACATTTCGAGCCCAGATGACACTTTGTCAAAGCTAAAAAGCATAGAAAGTGGGAGATATTTATACGCAGGGTGAGGGAATGAAAGATGAGTCATAGCCACAGAAACTCCTTTGCTTCCCCTTTCCCTAAATATTACCTCTCTCCCACCCATTCTTCCCCCCCGTCCCCCCACATCTTCATCTGTCACAGCTTACCCTCTGATTTCAGCTTCTCTGCCATTAGGCCAGTCACACCCTTTATTCTCTCTATGGACTGCCATTAGCAGCCTTTTCCCCTGGTTTCTGTGGCTACGACTCATCTTTCAGTCCCTCACCCTGCAGCATAAATATCTCCCACTTTCTATGCCTTTTAGCTTTGACAAAGGGTCATCTGGACTCGAACCGTCAGCTCTTTTCTCTCCTTACAGATGCTGCCAGACCTGTTGAGATGTTCCAGCATTTTCTCTTTTGGTTTCAGATTCCAGCATCTGCAGTAATTAGCTTTTATCCGCACATTTTTGGACAAGGGATAATAATAAATCGAATCAAATAGGTAACATTGACAAAGTGCTATATATTCCAAGACAAGAAATAGGGAATCATAAATAACATAGTATATAACATACAACTACGTTAAACATATCTCTGTCCCATACTAATTTACTGTTCATTTAAATATTAGCCCTCTCCTGGGAAACTCCCCCTTTAATTGTGAACATTGGGTAAGAGGCTATCCTATTATCCAGATAAATAAATCTGTCAAACTTAGGGAGTTAAAGGTTGTCTATGTCTTTGCGAGAGAAAGAAAAAGATACCTGGGCCTAGTCCTGCTCCTAATTCCGGTGTCCGTCTGTAACCCTTCCAGAGTGTGCAGCCTCCCTGGATTCACTTCATTCCCTTCAGTTGCTGCAAGTCCCCAATTTCCCCCAGAATGAGAAAAGAAATGGAAAGAGGGAAACATTGATTTCCTCCCAGATGTTGGCCCAGAGGAGGAAGTTTCCCTCTGAAGCTCGTTGGCCAACTTCCGCGTTGTGATGTCACAATGGAGCCCTGTCTGAAGCAGCCAATAGGAATCAATCTGCTCCACGGTGACGTCCTGATGTTCCAGTGCGCAGGCTCGGAAGCTGTCGCCTCTCCACCCCCTCCCCCCGGATAGGCATCAATTGATGCCCCTCCTCCGGGTTCTGGCCAATCGGGAAAAAGATACCTTTTGGTTTCAGATTCCAGCATCTGCAGTAATTAGCTTTTATCCGCACATTTTTGGACAAGGGATAATAATAAATCGAATCAAATAGGTAACATTGACAAAGTGCTATATATTCCAAGACAATTTATTGCAGTAAAAGTCTGAAATGAATGAAACCTTATTCTTTGGTTTATTCCATTGGGATTGTCTGGGAATTGTTTATTTGAAGATTATCAGTCTCTACGGAGATCATAACAGAGGTATTTCTAGTTTTGTTATTGTACATGTTAGATGTATTATTTTTGGTGCTGCAGTAAAGTACATTTATTTTTTATTTCTATTCTTGGAATATAGTAATATAGTTGTGTTATATATTTCCAGTCAGTGAGACATTGCAGCACAAAAAGAGTCCATTTGGCAACTCGAGTCCATGTCAACTCTCCATAGAACAATCCAGTGGGTCCCATTCCCCCTCTGTATCACTGTCCTACAGGTTTATTTCTTTTGAATGACCAACATCATTTGAAATCATGGGTTCTCTCTGCTTCCACCATCCGCATGTGGGGTGAATTCCAGTTTATGACCACTTGAAGTCCAAACAAACATTCAACACATATTCCCTACCTCTCTATAATAAAGTAATATAGCACTTTTACACAAATGATAGTCCAGTTCTATATGAATATAAGGGATATATTGGTGAACAGCTTGCCTGAAGATTGTCAGGTCTTTGTGTCCTGGAGCATGAACCAGCAGCTTCAGCAGAATCGGGAGGGTGAAGATTCGGTGCAGAATGTGTGGGACAGAAATTTACAACTTTTCAGGAATAAAAGAATAGAAAATAGTTTAATTGAATCGAGAATTGTCCATCCTGAATTTATTTTCTATGTGCACGGTGTTGACTTTTGTAAACTTCTTTCACAGGATATTAGAAGGGGAGGATTTACAGGACAGAAATATCAAAACAAAACATTACGTTCAGATCTGACAGTCACTCGATTAATCACAACGTGAATATCATTGGCCTTTGACTCTAGAAGGAGAATTGTTTGGGTTTGTTTCTGTCTGTGGGAAAAGATTGAACATTAGTGTGACTGGAAAAGCACTGAGAAGTACAAACCTGAGTGTGTGTTCAGGTTACACAGCCTGAAAAGCATTGCCCCATTTACATTGAGAGGGAGTGTACATCTGTTCTCAGTGAGGACGAGGCTTCATCTGATTGTCAAACCTGGAGGGACAGGCGGCCTCCCGCATCAGGGAGAAACAGTGGAAATGTGGGGACTGCGGAAAAAGATTCAAAGCACCGTGTGAGCTGGAGATTCATCGACGCAGTCACACTGGGGAGAAGCCATTCACCTGCCCTGATTGTGGGAAGGGATTCTCTCAGTTATCCAACCTGCTGACACATCAGAAAATTCACACTGGGGAGAGGGCATTCACCTGCTCTGAATGTGGGAAGGGTTTCGCTGATTCATCTCGTCTTCTGACACACGGACGCATTCACACGGGGGAGAGGCCTTTCACCTGCATTGAGTGTGGGAAGGGGTTCGGAGATTCATCCAGCCTCCGGAGACACAAGCGAGTTCACACTGGGGAGAGGTCATTCCCTTGCTCAGTGTGTGGGAAGGGATTCAGTGATTCCTCTGCTCTGCAGAAGCACCAGAGAGTTCACACTGGGCAGAGGCCATACACCTGCTCTGACTGTGGGAGGGGATTCACTCGGTCATCTCACCTGCTGATACATCAGCGAGTCCACACCGGGGAGAGGCCGTTCACCTGCACCGTGTGTGGGAAGGGATTCAGTGCATCATCTACCCTGCAGAACCACCAGGCAGTTCACACTGGGGAGAGGTCATTCACCTGCTCCGTGTGTGGGAAGGGATTCACTCAGTTATCAACCTTGCTGCGACACCAGGCAGTTCACACTGGAGAGAGGCCATTCCCCTGCTCTGTGTGTGGGAAGGGATTTACTAGGTCCACTAGTCTGCTGACATACCAGCGAATTCACTCTGGAGAGAGACCATTCAGTTGCACTGAGTGTGGGAAGGGATTCACTGATTCCTCCTGCCTCTGGAAACACCGGCGAGTTCACACCGGGGAGAGGCCATTCACCTGCTGTGTGTGTGGGAAAGGATTCACTGAGTCGTCCAGTCTGCACGCACACCGTCGAGTTCACACTGGGGAGAAGCCTTTCACCTGCTCTGAATGTGGGAAGGGATTTGCTGATCCTTCCAGCCTGCGGAAACACAAGCAAGTTCACACGGAGGAGAGAGGCTGTTCACCTGCTCTGAGTGTAGGAAAGGATTCACTGAGTCATCCAACCTGCTGAGACATTATGGCAGTCACACCGATTAGAGACCTTTTAAATACTCTGCCTGTGGGCGTTAATTGTATAATTTGGGGTTAAATATATACAAGCAGTGGACATTGATTAGATGTTTACATGAGCACATATAGACACTTACTGACAGAGCATGGAATGGTATTAGGAGTTATATACCAGTAATGTTTCACTCTGTGAATAAATCTATACCAAGTAAAGATTGGAACCAGTTTCCTCCTTCACCATAAAACGGTCAGGATTATAACGTGGTGACAGAGAATGTTTAAAAATACATGAAGTTTCCAATCTGAATGTTTTAGAAGGAATAATGATAGCTTTGATAAAAATCAAAGGGAAAGATGCAAATTATCTTAAAACTACACAGACAATTTGTTCACACTTTTTGCCAAAGATTAAAAGTCCTGCTTCAAGATGCAGGAGCAGTTGATGAAGAGTATACGAGACTCATACAAGAGACGAGTGCAAAGTGTACAATGTATAAAAGTTATCGGAGGATGCCATCACATCCCAACAGTGAACCTTCCCTTGGCCCTTGGGGCTGGAGCTGTGGCACCAGCTCAGTTTCTGAATGAGGATTTTTGAGACGTGTGTGAAAACATGAACATTCTGGTCAGGAACACGGCAGCTGAAAGTCCTTTCAGTGATGGACTCTGTGAAAGGAATCACACGGTGATCGATGAAATGCTGCAGGAAATCTCAGCTGATCAGCCAAACTGCAAGTTGACAACTGCACCGGCCTGGACGATTCATGTAAAGAATTCACTTCAGGTGGTTGGAGAGTATAATCCCTGTTAATTGGTCTGTGGGAAAAATTCCAAATGACCCTCTGTGCTGGGGATAGTCCTCCTGATTTAGAAGGGATGACAATTAGTACAATTTTTATTCATTTATTGTCTGATTGTTTCACTGGTGCTCGAGCTAAGAAATTATTGTAGATCCTTGATGAGGGGTGTCTTATAGTGTAATACTTTGTACAAAATAAAGACCATCATGTTTTTATTTTTCAAATTGTTTTGAAATATTGAGTGTTGTTATAATTCGGGTCGAGAACATTAACGTTCAGTGAGAAATCCAAACACCCATCACAAGATTCCAGGTTTTTAAACAAAATCAAACTTTACTGAATATAAACAGAATATTAAAAACCAGCTCGATGAATCATATTTTGTAAAGATTTATGCTGTAAACTCAGTTCTGACTCAAAACATGAACTCTGTTTTCACTCTCTACAGATGCTGCCAGACCTGCTGAGATTTTGCAGCATTTTTCCTTTTTTGTACTTTTTAAACCCTTACTCCTGGACAAGAATGCCCTTATACTTAATATCTTGAATGTACATTCACTTCTGTTCCTGGGACAAATCCCAAAGGTATGTCAAAGCTCCCAGAATTAACTTTAATTCTCCTCAGTATTCCAGCTCTTCTCCAGGCTCCAAGATTTCATGAGGATCCTTCTATTAGCTTTCGGCTAAACAACTCTCCAACTTTCCTTTGTGATTTCAAAATTGACTCAAAACATGGACTTCTCAATCCAAGCATGGGCTTTACTGCCTTCTTGCTGAGAGATTGATACAATAGGAACACCCATGGTTCCTAATGACCTCCTCGGCTCCCGGTCCCACAGCTGGTTCACAGCTCCCGCTCCCACAGCTGGTTCACAGCTCCCGCTCCCACAGCTGGTTCACAGCTCCCGCTCCCACAGCTGGTTCACAGCTCCCGGTCCCACAGCTCCCAAGCTAACTGCAGACTGCCTGCTTTCTGTGAAAAACATCAAGAAATCCAACCCACACCATCCTGAATCACTTATCCTCATGGTACCAGACCAGGAGGGATGTCCAAAAGATGTTTAAATTAATTAACTTTTAGTTTCAGAACCAAACCTTTTTTCTTGAGGTCTGCGTGAAGAATTCCCCTCTCGAACAAAGACAGGAAAAACAGTTGTCAGACCCAATGTCTCCAGCTAAAAGAGCCCAGCTGCCGTGTTACACTTGTTCTTACCCTTCGAGCTTTGACTTCTCAAACCAATATGGGCCACACCTTGTGACTGCAAATTCCCTCAGGGTGTTTTTATCAGATTCTGAAACCAGGTTTTCCAGTTGTTACATTTTTTTAAAAATCCAAAATTAATATTTCTGAAACACATGAATTATTAAACTAGATCTTCACAACATATTCCCAGGAAGAAATGAAAATGTATCACTCTATAATATCCCAATTAGAATATTACAATGTAAAGCATACTGTATATCTTAACAACAGTCATGATCTAATCGAATTGTGGAGCCGGCTCAAAGGGCCAAATGGCCTCCTCCTGTTCCTAAATCCACTGTTTTCCTCTGTTGATCTATCTTATAACCTGCAATAGACATAATAATCCCTCCATTGTCCACTTCACAGTCACAAGTCCAGCTTGGTGACAGCACACTGCTGGGTTCCATGTCCAGGAATCTCACTCCACTGAAGATGGAAAATATTATTGCTTGTAGTGTTTTCTGAAAGTTTTCTTCTTTCAATAATTATAGTAATTTTTACTAATTATAGTTTCTTCTGCAAGAGGACAGTCCTCATTGCTGTTCAGTTGTGGATTTCCAATTCTGAAAACAGTCTGTTCAGAGTTCACATTTTGAACTTCACTTTCTTCCATGTTTGTAGCTCCTCCATTGTTTAAATCCAGAGAGAATATTCCAGTCAATTCCACATTAAACTGTCTTCTTCTTGCTCTGTTGTAGCTGCAGCTTCATTTTTAACTCCACTTCCCAGACTCAAACATTCTGGATTCTCTTTTGGAGAGAGCAAGTTCAAAGCGGCTTCTTTCTGTTCCTTCATTGGACAAAATCTTCTTTAGCCACTTTAAGAATGTTGTTAAAATGCTTTTTATGTTAAGCAAAAAGGTCTGATATTCTTGTTTGGAGCATTTTGGATCTTGGACTTCAGAAATCGGGGAATTGAGAACAGAAGCAGGGAATTTATTCTGATAGTTTCTAAAGCTCTGGTGAGGCCACAACAGAATACTGAGCCCAGTTCTGGTCACCACACTTTAGGAAGGATGTGAGGGTCCTTGAGAGAATCGAGAGGAGATTTACCCCACAATGGTTCCAGAGATGAGGAAGATGACGCGAATGTGGAACTTGCTACCAGTGAGTGGTTGAGGTGAATAACATGAATACATTGAAGAGGAAGCTAAATACATAAATGAGGGAGAAAGGAATAGAAGGATATGCTGATGGGGGGAGATGAAGAGGGGGGTGGGTGGAGGCTCATGTGGAGCATAAATATTGACACAGACCAATTGAGCCGACTGGCCTGGCCCTGTGCTGTAGACTCACTGGAACAGAGACAAATGTATTTATTTTAGATTTACCTCGTGTTTGTGGATCATCACAGTAAAATGTGCACTCCCAAATTCAAACAGCATCGACCCACTGGCAGCAAAGCCATGAGGTTGGTCAGTCCAGCAGAAAGAAACCCTCCGACCCTCTCACTTCAGCAACTGTCAGAATGAACATGGTTCAGTCCTGGATGTGATCAACAGCAGCAAGAACAGCAGAATCCAACTCCTGTAATCACTTGTGAATTCGCTGGTGTCTTAGCAGGTGAGACGACCGTTTAAATCTATTCCCACAGTCAGAGCAGCTGAACGGCCTCTCCCCAGTGAGAACTCGCTGGTGTGTGAGCAGATTGGAGATCTGAGTAAATCCCTTCCCGCACACAGAGCAGGTGAATGGCCTCTCCCCAGTATGAACTCGCTGGTGTGCCAACAGGGTGGATGAATGACTGAAACCCTTCCCGCACACAGGGTGACTCCCCAGTGTGAACTCGCTGGTGTATTAGCAGTTGGGATGATGTTCTAAATCTCTTCACGCAGTAAGAGCAGCTGAACGGTCTGTCCTCAGTGTGAATGCGCTGGTGGCCCATCAGAGTCTGAGAGCTTTTGAAGCTACGCTCACAGTCAGAGCATTTAAACGGTCTCTCATTCGTGTGGGTGACACGGTGTGTCTGCAGGGTGGATGAATGACTGAATCCTTTCCCACACACACAGCAGGTGAACGGCCTCTCCCCAGAGTGAACTCGCTGGTGCCTCCACAGGGTGGAACGATCACTGAATCCTTTCCCACAGTCTGAGCAGGCGAAAGGTCTCTCCCCGGTGTGAACTCGCTGGTACGTCAGCAGGCTGGATAACTGAGTGAATTCTTTCTCACACACAGAGCAGGTGAACGGCCTCTCCCCAGAGTGAACTCGCTGGTGTCTCAGCAGGGTGGTTGATATACTGAATCCCTTCCTACACACGGAGCAGGTGAACGGCCTCTCCCCAGTATGAACTCGTCGATGTGTGTCCAGTGCAGATGGGCACTGGAATCCCTTCCCACAGTCCCCACACTTCCATGGTCTCTCCATGGTGCCAGTGTCCTTTCGATAATCAGTCGATTCCACATCCAAGTACAGAACACATGTACAGTTTCTCCTCGCTGTGAATGGGGTGACGTTTTTCAGGCTGTGTTACTGGTTGAAGCTCTTTCCACAGTCAGTTCACTGGAACACTCTCACTCAGGTGTGTGGGGTCTCCATTCTTGTCCAGTCACACTGATGTTTGAAATCTTTTCCCACAGACAGAACAAACAAACATTTCTTCTCATACATTCAAATGGCAATTATATTCAGGTCCTGATGAATCCAGTGACTTTGTAACATCTTGTTGTGACGTTTGGTGTGAGATTTCAGTCTGTACATTCTCTCCTTCTAATATCCTGTTTATAGAAGTTATCAGTGTAAGTATAGAACTGAAATTCAAAACAGACCATTCTAGTTTCCATGGAATATTCTTTGTTTTCTCATTCCCTAAAGTTGTAAATCTCCATCCCACACACTCTCCCCCCATTGTCATACTGCTGTACCTCATACACACCCTCCCAATTCTCCTGAAGGTGCTGATTCAGGCTGATTGACAGACCCATGCTCCTGTCCAGTACAAAGAGACCTGAAAATCTTCATGCAGGCGGCTACCCAATGTCCACATTACTAAACATATCATTGATCAGCAATAGAAAGGAGATGTGAGGACCAATTTTATTCATGAATGGTCACGACCTGACCTCACTGCTTCTGTGCATGGTGGAATCAGAAATGATCAATGATTTGAAAAATAAATCAGATAGGTGTGAAGGAATTAAAAAGGGAACAGAGTTATGGAGGGGAAATGGGACTGAGTGGATTGATGTACAGAGAGTCAGCATGGACTTCTTCCAACTATCACTGGAATATATACAAAATTTCAGGCAATGTAGTGGAAGGCACGCCCTGTCTACATCAACGGTGACAAAGTGGAAATGGTTGAGAGCTCAAGTTTCTCGGTGTTCAGATCACAACAACCTGTCCTGGTCCCTCGAAACTGCTGCTTAAGTTAAGAAAGCCCACCAACGCCTCGACTTTCTCAGGAGGCTAAGGAAATTCGACATGCCAACATGTCAGCTACGACTCTCACCAATTTTTACAGGGACACCACAAAAAGCATCCCATCCAGCTGTATCACAGCTTGGTATTGCTGCTGCTCTGACCAAGAGCGCAAGAAGCTACAAGGGGTGTGAATGTGGCCCAGTCCATCACGCAAATCAGCCTCTTATCCATTGACACTGTCTACATTTCCTATTGCCTCAGAAAAGCAGCCAGCATAATCAAGGACCCCACGTATCCTGGACATTCTCTTTTCTCTCTTCTTCCGTCGGGAAAAAGATACAAAAGTCTGAGGTCACACACCAACTGACTCAAGAACAGCTTCTTCCCTGCTGCCACCAGACTTTTACAAACAAAGAACAAAGAAAATTACAGCACAGGAACAGGCCCTTCGACCTTTCAAGCCTGCACCGACCATGCTGCCCGACTGAACTAAAACCCCCGACCCTTCCGGGAACCATATCCCTCCATTCCCATCCTATTCATGTATTTGTCAAGATGCCCCTTAAAAGTCACTGTCATATCTGCTTCCACTATCTCCCCCGGCAGCAAGTTCCAGGCACCCACCACCCTCTGTGTAAAAAACCTGCCTCATACATCTCCATTAAACCTTGCCCCTCACACATTAAACTTGTGTCCCCTAGTAAGTGACTCTTCCATCCTGGGAAAAACTTTCTGATATCCACTCTGTCCATGCGGCATGGTAGCATAGTGGTTAGCACCACTGCTTCACAGCTCCAGGGACCCGGGTTCGATTCCCGGCTTTGGTTACTGTCTGTGTGGAGTTTGCACATTCTCCTCGTGTCTGCGTGGGTTTCCTCCCACAGTCCAAAGATGTGCAGGTTAGGTTGATTGGCCGTGCTAAAATTGCCCCTTAGTGTCCCAAGATGCGTAGGTTAGAGGGATTAATGGGTAAATATGTAGGGATGTGGGGGTAGGGCCTGGGTGGGATTGTGGTTGATGCAGACTCGATGGGCCAAATGGCCTCTTTCTGCACTGTTGGGTTTCTATGATTCTGCGCCCCTCATAATCTTGTAGACTTCTGTCAGGTCGCCCCCTCAACCTCCATCGTTCCAGTGAGAACAAACCAAGTTTCTCCAACCTCTCCTCATAACTAGTGCCCTCCATACCAGGCAACATCCTGGTAAATCTTTTCTGTACCCTCTCCAAAGCCTCCTCCTTTTGAATGGACCTACCTCATATTAAGCTGATCTTTCTCTTCACCCTTTCTGTAACTGTCACACTATATTCTGCACTCTCTCCTTTCCTACTCCCCTATGTACTCTATGAACAGTATGCTTTGTCTGTACACCGCGCAAGAAACAATACTTTTCACTGTATCCCAGTACATGTGACAATAATAAATCAAATCAAACCCATTGCTGCATGTCCTTCCTGAAGCCACATTTGTCCAGTGGGACCTGGCCCCGGGAGAAAGCGCTGCAGCTGCCGTTGTGTTGGGTGTTGAGGCGGTGCCGCTAGTTCCTTATTGGGGGTGTTGAAGCCTCCACTGGGTGTGTGGAGCCTCCCCTCCCACCCACTGCCCCTAACGCTGCCTCCGCTTATCCGCCTCCTTCCCGCCTGAAGATCAGACAAACAAGCGCCTGTCCCTGGACATGAGCCGCACTGCGCATGCCCAACGTCACAATGCCCGGGGACTGATTGACGGCGGCTCCGGGCCAATAGGGAAAGGGGGCGGGGCTGGAGGACTGGGCGGGAGAGGCTGGTCCTCCAACCAGAGTGAATAGGGGAGGGGTCTGAAGCATGCGCAGTGCGGGTAATGGCGGCGGACGGACGGTTTTAACTTGGAGCCGAGATCAGTTCAAGGTAGAGAACGGCGCGCAGGGAGCGATGAATGTGGCGGGTGGGTGGAGAGGCTTCGTAAACATGTTGTTCAAATCCAAACTTCGGAAAATAACTTCTCGGGCGTCCTGTTGGTACCAAATTGGAGGCAACTTGTCGTGTTGGGCCTGGGCTGACGGCCGCCAATCTGTCGTTGGCAATGTCCATCAGTGCGCATGTGCGGCCGGCATCTTTGTCAGGGGCGAAGTGTCGCAGCGGGCAGGCGCGGAAGCCATATTTGTAGGGGGCAGCAGGGCGCAGGAGCGGCGACCTTTGTGACCTGAACCCCCTGCAGTACATGTGGTGTAGGTACATCCACACTGCTGGTAGGGAGGGAATTCCAGCATTTTGTCCCAGCGACTGCGAAGGAATTGCGATGTATTTCCAAGTCAGGATGGTGAGTGACTTGGAGGGGAGTTTGCAGCTGGTGGTGTTCCCATGCCTCTGTTGCCTTTGTCCTTTTAGATGGAAGTGGTTGTGTGTTTGGAAGGTGCTGTCTAAGGACCTTTGGTGAATTCTTGCAGTGCGTCTTGTAGATAGTACACACGGCTGCCACTGAGCTTCGGTGAGAGGAACTTGTTCCCCATTGTTCAGAATGGAGACAACTTGTCCATCAAACTGCATAAACCCTGTAAGGATGAAGAATAAGTATGGCAAGTTTTGGGACCCTTGGATAACAAGTGATATTGTGAGCTGAGTCAAAGAGAAAAAGGAAGCATTTGTCAAGGCTAGGAGGCTGGGAACACACAAAGCAAGTGTGGAATATAAAGAAATTAGAAAGAAACTTAAGCAAGGAGTGAGGAGGGATAAAAGGGGTCATGAAAAATCATTGGCCAGCAGGATTAAGGAAAATTCCAAGGCTTTTTATACATATATAAAGAGCAAGAGGGTAGCCAGGGAGAGGGTTGGCCCACTCAAGGACAAGGGAGGGAATCTATGCATGGAGCCAGAGGAAATGGGCGAGGTATTAAATTAGTACTTTGCGTCAGTATTCACCAAAGAGAAGGACTTGGTGGGTGATGAATCCGGGAAAGGGTGTGTAGATAGTTTGAGTCATGTTGAGATCAAGAAGGAGGTGGTATTGGGACTCTTGAGAAACATTAAGGTCGACAAGTCCCCAGGGCCTGATGGGATATACCCCAAAATACTGAGAGAAGCAAGGGAGGAAATTGCTGGGGTCTTGAGAGAAATCTTTGTATCCTCACTGGCTACAGGGGAGGTCCCAGCGGATTGGAGAATAGCCAATGTTGTTCCTTTGTTTAAGAAGGGTAGCAAGAATAATCCAGGTAATTACAGGCCGGTGAGCCTTACATCAGTGGTAGGGAAATTATTGGAGAGGATTCTTCAAGATAGGATTTACTCCCACTTGGAAATAAGTGGACTTATTAGCAAGAGGCAACCTGGTTTTGTGAAGGGGAGGTCAGGTCTCTCTAACTTGATCGGGTTTTTCGAGGAAGTGACGAAGATGATTAATGAGGGTAGGGCAGTGGATGTTGTCTACATGGAGTTCAGAAAGGCCTTTGACAAGGTCCCTCATGGCAGACTGGTGCAGAAAGTGAAATCACATGGGATCAGAGTGAGCTGGCAAGGTGGATACAGAACTGGCTTGGTCATAGATGACAGAGGGTAGCAGTGGAAGGGTGCATTTCTGAATGGAGGGCTGTGACAAGTAGCGTTCATCGGGGATCAGTGCTGGGACCTTTGCTGTTTTTATATATATATATATATATATAATATATATATATATATGGATTTGTGGATTGCGATGAGGACCATCAGAGGATACAGCAGAATATAGATCGGTCGGAGGAGACTTGGGCGGACAGATGGCAGATGGAGTTTAATCCGGACAAATGTGAGGTAATGCATTTTGGAAAGTTTAATAAAGATAGGAAATGTACAGTAAATGGCAGAACCCTTAAGAGTATCGATAGGCAGAGGGATCTGGGTGTACAGGTACACAGGTCACTGAAAGTGGCAACGCATGTGGAGAAGGTAGTCAAGAAGACATGCGGCATGCGTATGTCTTCATCGACCGGGGCATTGAGTTTTAAAAATTGGCAAGTCATGTTGCAGCTTTATAGAACCTTAGTTAGGCAGCACTTGGAATCTAGTGTTCAATTCTGGTCGCCACACTACCCGAAGGGTGTGGAGGTTTTGGAGAGGGTACAGAAAAGATTTACCAGGATGTTGCCTGGTGTGGAGGGCATTAGCTACGAGGAGAGGTTGGAGAAACTTGGTTTTGTTCTCACTGGAACGACAGAGGTTGAGGAGTGACCTGATAGAAGTCGACAAGATTGAGGGGCATGGACAGAGTGGATAGTCAGAAGCTTTTTCTCAGGGTGGAAGAGTCAAATACTGGGGGGCACAGGTTGAAGGTGTGAGGGGCAAGGTTTAAAGGAGATGTACGATGCAAGGTTTTTACAGAGGGTGGTGGGTGCCTGGAACTTGCTGCCGGGGGAGGTAATGGAAGCAGATACGATAGTGAGTTTTAAGGGGCATCTGGATAAATACATGAATAGGATGGGAATAGAGGGATATGATCCCCGGAAGGATAAGGGATTTTAGTTCAGTTGGGCAGCATGGTCGGTGCAGGCTTGGAGGGCCAAAGGGCCTGTTCCTGTGCAGTATTTTTCTTTGTTCTTTGCTCTCTGAGTCCCACTGTCTTATTGATCAGACAGAGCGGTGGCAGCGCAGGAAAGAAAAGGAAACAAATCCTGCTCTCCGAATCCCACTCCCTCATGGAACGTCCTAGCATCATAGAATTCCTACAGAGCAGAAGGAGGCCATTTGGCCATCGAGGCTGCATCAACTACAATCCCATCAAGGACCTATCCCCATAACCCTATACATTTACCCTGGCTAGTCCCCCTGACAGTAAGGGACAATTTAGCATGGCCAATCCACCTAATCCGGACATCTTTTTGGCTAAGTATTTATAGATCTGTGGGTTTGTTCAGTCACATGAAGAACCATGGTGAAACTCACGACCCTAAGTAGACGCGAGCATCACGGTGGCACAGTGGTTAGCACTTCTGCCTCACAGTGCCAGGGATCCAGTTTCCGTTCCTGGCTTGGGTGACTTAAGTTAATTTATTTATTAGTGTCACAAGTAAGCTTACTTTAACACTGCAAATTAATTACTGTGAAATTCTGTGGAGTTCATACGTTCTCCTCGCATCTGTGTGGGTTTCCTCCGGGTGCTCCAGTTTCCCCCCCACAGTCCGAAGATGTGCAGGTTAGGTGGATTGACCATGATAAATTTCCCCTTAGTTTCCCAAGATGTGGAGATAAGGGGACTTGGCTAAGATAAATCTGTGAGGCTACGGGGATAGCTCATAGAATCATAGAGGTTTACAGCATGGAAACAGGCCCTTCGGCCCAATTTGTCCATGCCGCCCTTTTTTTTAAAACCCCTAAGCCAGTCCCAATTGCCTGCATTTGGCCCATATCCCTCTATACCCATCTTACCCATGGAACTGTCTAAACGCTTTTTAAAAGACAAAATTGTACCCGCCTCTACTACTACCTCTGGCAGCTAGTTCCAGACACTCACCACCCTCTGCGTGAAAAAATTGCCCCTCTGGACCCTTTTGTATCTCTCCCCTCTCACCTTTAACCTATGCCCTCTCGTTTTAGATTCCCTTACCTTTGGGAAAAGATATTATCGATCTAGCTGATCTATGCCCCTCATTATTTTATAGACCTCTATAAGACCACCCTTCTGCTTCCTACGCTCCAGAGAAAAAAGTCCCAGTCTATCCAGCCTCTCCTTCTAACTCAAACCACCAAGTCCCGTTAGCATCCGAGTAAATCATTCTTCCTAGTTTAATAATATCCTTTCTATAATAGGGTGACCAGAACTGTGCACAGTATTCCAAGTGTGGGCCTTACCAATGTCTTGAGTGGGCAAGAGGGCCTGGGTAAAGTACTCTGTCAGAGAGTCAGTGTCGACTCAATGGGTCGAATGGCCTCCTCCTGCACTGTAGGGATTCGATGATGATAAATATCATCCTCAAATTGAGGGACTGTTGACAATGACGACAATCAAGGTGCAACAGGGAGTTAGTGTGGATATCCTGGTCTTAGGAGAATCTGTTAAAATCCTGGTTTATTTGTACAAATATAAAATCCCTCTCCTCTGTTCTGCTCCCAAATCCTCTCTCACTTTCCTCCCCTCAAAGAGGACAGAGTCTTGTGAAGACCCAGACCGTGTGGCAGCTTCCCTTCCCTGAAGAACATCAGTGAGTCAGTTGTGTTTTATATGACAATCCAGCAGTTTTTATGGTCACTCTTTCCCAGTGCCGGCCCCACAAATTACTGCATTCATTCAGCTCCATTTCACAACCTGTTTTTGTGGGTTCTCTCTCACTCACTCTTTTCTGTTTTAAATCAGTTTTATAGGGTCTTCAAAGGGGAAGGTTTGTATTCGGGAGACGGGAAACCAAACATCACATCAGGATCTGACAAAGTTGCCCAAGTTATTGTAATTGAATATCATCGAGTATTGAACATGGAAGGAAAAAGCACCGTTCAGAGTGGGGAGAAACCGTACACCTGTTCTGTGTGTGGACGAGGCTTCAGTCGATCCTCAGGCTTGTCGCAACATAAATGTCTTCACACTTGGAAGGAGTCATTTTGTTCCCCATCTGAGCTGGAAATCCATCAACGCACTAACGCTGAGAAACCTTTCACTTGCTCCGAGTGTGGGAAGGGATTCAGTGATTTATCCAGCCTGCTGAGACACCGGCGAGTTCACACTGGGGAGAGGCCATTCAGCTGTACTGTGTGTGGGAAAGGATTCAATGATTTATCCAACCAGTTGAAGCACCAGCGAGTTCACGCTTTGGAGAAACCATTCACCTGCCCCAAGTGTGGGAAAGGATTCACTGATTCATCCAACATGTTGAGACATCAGCGAGTTCACGCAGACAAGAGACCATTTAAATGTCAGGAATGTGGGAAGGGCTTTAAAGGTTCTGAGGATCTGATGTGCCATCAGCGAGTTCACTCTGACGAGAGACCTTTCCAATGTCTGGACTGTGGGAAGTGTTATAAAAGACGCTGGGATCTGATTTGCCATCAGCGAGTTCACTCTGACGAGATACCGTTCAGGTGCTCCAGCTGTGGGACTGGGTTCAGGCAGTCATCTGAACTCACTGTACACCAGCGCACTCACACCAAGAAAAGACCATTCACCTGCTCCGAATGTGGAAAGGGATTCACTCGGTCATCCTACCTGCTGAGACACCAGCAACTTCATGTGTGACTACAGTGACTGGATTTTGCTGTTAATCACATCCAGGACTGAACCGTGTTCATTGGGGTCTGTTTCTGCTCCTATTTCTAAACTCCAGCCCAGTTACAGGGGCTAATATTTTTGCTTTGAAAAAATAGTTTGTGTAAAGTACACTGTGCTGAATCTTTTTAATAGCTGTTACAAGTTAGTTCCTGTTAAAATTCTCACCCCCTCCCCTGTCTCCTCCATCCTCACCTCCAACAACAAGTGTGAGGAGCTCAAAGAGCTTTTTGTCACTAAGATTGAGGCAATCTGATCAGCTGCCTCTGCTGCTTCCCTCTCACACTCGGCCAAACTGTCCTCCACTCAGTCTGGAACTCGCATCTTTTTCCAGTTTCCCTCCCATCTCTCCCTTCTGTCCTGTCGGACTCAGCTTGTCCATGACATTCCCCCCGATCTCCCACTATGTTCCATTGACCTTATTCCTACGAAGCTGTTGACCATTCACCTCCTCCATATTAATCAATACTGTTTACAGTTCTCATTCTCTTCTAGTCCTCGCCTTCTCACCTTTAAATCCATTGTCACCACACACTCTGAAAAAACAATCTTTGACCTCTCCAACCTCCTTTTCCTCTCCAAAGCCCCTGAACTAGGTGTCCCCCGAGGATCTATCCTTGGCCCCTCCTATTTCCCATCTCCAAGCTGCCACTGGGTGACATCATCCAAAAGCACTGTGTTGGTTTTCACCTGTACACTGACAACACCCAGCTCTACCTCACCCCCATCCCCCTCCATTCCTCCACTGTTACTAAATTAACAAACTGCTTCTCCCACATACATTACTGGATGAGCAGAAATTCCTTCCAGTTAAAAATTGGGAAGATCAGTCACCACTACAATTCCCTAACTACTGAGTCCATCCCTCTCCCTGGGAACTGTCTGAGGCTGAACCACATTCTTCACAATCTCCGTGCCAGATTTGATGTCAAGATGAGTTTCTGACCACATTTCCACCCCATCACTGATCCCAGATATTTCAATCTCCATAATGTCGCCTGTCTCCACCCCACCTGCTGCTGAAACCCTCATCCATACCCGTGTTACCCTTAAACTGGATGATTCCAATCCATTCCTGACCAGCCTCTCTCACTCACCCCACCCCCACATTAAACATGTCTTTTTTATTCATTTGTGGACCGTGGGCATCGCTGGCTGGCCAGCAATAATTCTCCATCCCTAATTGGCCCTGGAGGGCAGTTGAGGGTCAGCCAACATTGCTGTGGGTCTGGAGTCACATGTAGGCCAGACCAGGTAAGGTCAGCAGATTTCCTTCCCGAAAGGACGTTAGTGAACCAGATGGGTTTTTCCAACAATCGACAATAGTTTCATGGTCATCAGTAGATTCTTAATTCCAGATATTTTTTATTGAATTAAAATTCCACCACCTGCCGTGGCAGGATTCGAACCGGGGTCCCCAGAACATTGACAATAGTCTAGCGACAATACCACCAGCCCATCGCCTCCCCACATTTGTGATTATCCAAAACTCTGCTGCCCGTGTGCTGTTCACCCATCACATCCTGTGCTCACTGAACTACATCGGGTTCACATCAGGTAATGCATTGATTTTAACATTTGCATCCTTGTTTTCAAATCCCTCCACGGCCTGTCCTTCCCAATCTCTAATCTCCAATAACACACCCTCTGAGATATCTGTGCTCTTCTCATTCTGGCCACTTGAACATCTCTGATTTTAATTACTCCATCATTAATGTCTGTGTCCTGGTGTGAAGTTCTGAAATTCCCTCCCTAAACCTCTCCACCCCTCCATTCCCTCCCTCCTGATTAAAGATTCTCATTAAAATCTCCCACTCCTATCAAGCTTTGGACAGTATGTGGGGTTGTCGAGCTCTCCTGAGCTGAGATTGGAGCTGATTGAGCTGTGGGCCTGTAGTGGACCTCGACGAACCGCTGTCTGGAATCTTTCCTCTCAATTCACTGACTCCCAGTGTGACTCAGTATTTTGTTACAAAATTCCTCTCAAGCACCTTGGGATGTTTTATTACATTAAACGTGTTCTCTAAATACAAGTTGTTGTTGATCCCAGCAGTCAGTTTGTACACAGTAGGATTCCACAAACAGCAATCAGTCCAACTGATCAATCCATGGTGATGTTAGTTAAAACACAAATGTTGGTCCCACTGCACGGTGGCACAGTGGTTAGCACTGCTGCCTCGCAGCGCCAGGGACCCGGGTTCAATTCCGGCCTCAGGTCACTGTCTGTGTGGAGTTTGCACATTCTCCCCATGTCTGTGCGGGTTTCCCCCTGGTGCTCCGGTTTCCTCCCAAAGTCCATAGATGTGTGGGTTAGGTTGATTGGCCATGGTAAATTGACCCTAGTGTCAGCGGATTTGCAGGGTGGGGTTAGGGGATAGGGTCTGGGTGGGATTGTGGTCGGTGCAGACTCAATAGGCTGAATGGCCTCCTTCTGCACTGTAGGGATTCTACGATTCTATACAGCAGGGGAACTCCCCTGTGGACAGTGTGTGGAGTTGTTGAGCTCTCCTGAGCTGAGACTGGAGCTGATTGAACTGTTGGGCCTGTTGTGGACTTTGAAGAGCCGCTGTCTGGAATCTTTCCTCTCAATTCACTGACTCCCAGCCGAAATTGTTCCTGATCAGTCAAATAATTAACTCTGAAATCAATCCCTATTTAATCTTTGAAGCAAAATCTACAACCTTAAAACAGCTGTGAAAGAGAAATAAATTTCTTGTGAACTCTCAGAATATCCCAAAGTGATTCACAACGATAGATCTTGGAAGGAAGAATGAGGAGTGGCAGAATAAACGAAATGGGACAATTTTAAACAGAGTGCAGGAACACAATGACCAGGCAGTGGATGTAAACAAATCCTTGACTGTGACAGGACAAGTTGATCAAGCTGTTTAAAGATAAAGCTAATGGGGTCCTCGGTTTATTAATGGAGACATGGATTACAAAAGTAAGGCAGTTATAGTGAATCTTTATAAATCACAGATTAATCCTCAGCAGAAATTGTGTGTTCAATTCTGATCACCGCACTCTGGGAAAGATGTCAAGGCCTTGGAGAGGGTGCAGAGAAAATTTCCCAGAATATCAGGGATGATGTCCTGTGGAGAGACTGGAGAAGCTGGGATTGTTCTCTTTAGAGCTGAGAAAGTTACAAAGTGATTTAATAGAGATGTGGACATTCCTGAGGCGTTTTCATCGACACGGAGAAATTGATTCAATTGGGGGAATGTTTGGTAACTGCAGAACACAACTTTAAAATAATCAGCAAACAATCCAGGATGGAGATGAGGAGAGATTATTTTACTCAGTGAATGATAATGATCTGGAACACATTATCTGAATGACAGGTGGAAACAGATGCAATAGTAACTTTCAAAAGTGATTTAGACTAATCGCACTGCTTGTGTTTGACACATTTACAAACTACTCGGTGGCCATGGCAACACACACTCCATTTGTTGGTTCAGGGAGTTGAGTGGAATTTCCATTTTAAAGTGTCATCATTCATTGTACATCAGACCACATCTACAAACCTCTTTCTCACACTTCCAATGAAGAGGGACAAATGTGGATGGATGGATGGATCACTTTGAGAAATTCTTTACTGTCTAATGTGATTTTCCCTCTCAACAGACCATTTATAAACCTTATTTCTGGGATCTTACGTCAATCACTTATTCAATTGTCCATTAGTCAGGGACATATTCTAGATAATCCGTCCTATTCCGATTGGATGTCCATGAAGTCATTTAGTGGCTCATCACTTGCTTGGACATCCTGTTCAATCTTTACTCAGACGGTTGGTTTACACGTGGGTCATGAGAACCCCACAACCCTATCAAATTCATCTTGTTTCAGGTTCTGTGCCAGTGACATGTCCTTGGCAGATATAACAGGCCGACACTGTCCTGTGTTTGTCAACCCAGGAAGCTTTCTTCATAAGTGAGAGAGATATTCCTATAATATTCAATACATTTCTAAATATTTTATCTCACAGTGATGCCTTACAGATCTCCGCACCCTGAGAAGGGAATAAAAGCAAAATACTGCAGAGGCTGGAATCTGAAACAAAAACAGAAAATGCTGGAAAATCTCAGTAAGTCTGACAGCATCACGACCTTCGGACCTGCGTCTTGGAAGTGCAGCAGAGAGGGAGAGATTCGCGAGAGGAGTGCTGCGGGTAAGCGCTGTTATTTTTAACTTACTTTTTCGCGGGTTTTTTCTTTAAAAATATCTAAACCCGGAAGTGGTCGCGCAGGGAGGTCTGGGAGAGAGAGATTTTTTTTTTTTTAAAAAGTTACTCACCTCAGTGAATCGGCCTCATTGCGTCTTGGAAGTGCAGCAGAGAGGGAGAGATTCGCGAGAGGAGTGCTGCGGGTAAGCGCTGTTATTTTTAACTTACTTTTTCGCGGGTTTTTTCTTTAAAAATATCTAAACCCGGAAGTGGTCGCGCAGGGAGGTCTGGGAGAGAGAGATTTTTTTTTCCCCAATAAATTGGAACAGAGAGGAATCCCGATACTCTACACTTGTAGAGTATCCCACCCTCCCTCCTCCTCTAACCTAAAAAAAAAGACCCAGTGAGAGCAGGGCTTTGGAGAAAACAGGAGGAGGAAAGGTAAGTTTAAAATTTTCATTCACTTTTTTTTCCCTGTGTGTTTAAAGGGGCAATTATGAGTGTGAGGCCAGTATGTTGTTCCCAATGTAGGATGTGGGAGGTCCTGGAGGCTCCTAGCCTCCCGGACGACCATATCTGTGCTGGGTGTGTTGAGCTGCGGTTCCTAAGGGAACATGTTAGGGAACTGGAATTGCAGCTCGAGGACCTTCGCCGGGTTAGGGATAGTGAGGAGGTCATTGACAGGAGCTATCGGCAGGTGGTCACACCGGGACCATGGGAGGAGGGTAACTGGGTAACAGTGAGGAAGGAGAAAGCTCAGTTGATGGTGAGCACCCCGGTGGATGTGCCCCTTAATAATAAATACTCCTGTCTGAGTACTAATGGGGTGGACAGCCCACCTGGGGGAAGCAGCGTTGGCAGTGTCTCTGGAGCTGAGCCTGGCCCAGTAGTGCAAAAGGGTAAGGAAAGGAGGGTAGTGCTAACTGGGGACTCTACGGTGAGGGGGTCAGATAGGCGTTTTTGCGGACACAGACGGGACTCTCGGATGGTGGTTTGCCTCCCTGGTGCAGGGGTCCGGGATGTCTCTGGTCGAGTCCCAGAAATCCTGAAGGGGGAGGGAGAGGAGCCGAAGGTCGTGATGCATATAGGTACTGCTGACATAGGTAGGAAGAGGGAAGGGGTCATGAAAAGAGAATATAGGGAGTTAGGTAGACAGCTGAGAAAGAGGAATGCAAAGGTAGTAATCTCGGGATTGCTGCCTGTGCCGCGGGAGAGTGAGAACAGGAATCGGTGGAGAATGAATGCGTGGCTGAGGGACTGGAGCAAGGGACAAGGATTTGGGTACTTGGATCATTGGGACCTCTTTAGGGGCAGGTGTGACCTGTTTAAAAAAGACGGGTGGCACTTGAATCCCAGGGGGACCAATATCCTGGCGGGAAGGTTGGCTAAGGCTACTGGAGAGACTTTAAACTAGAAAGGTTGGGGGGAGGGAATCGAAATGAGGGGACTGAGAGCGAGGAGGTTAGCTCGCAAATAGATAAGGAATGTAAACAGGGTAAGAGGGAGGTTAGACGAGTGATGGAGAAGGGAAGTGCTCAGGCTGAAGGTCTGAGATGTGTCTATTTTAATGCCAGGAGTGTAGTGAATAAAGTGGATGAGCTTAGAGCGTGGATTGCTGCTTCGAATTGTGATGTGGTGGCCATTACGGAGACTTGGATGTCTCAGGGACAGGACTGGGTGCTTCAGGTGCCGGGTTTTAGATGTTTCAGGAAGGACAGGGAGGGAGGCAAGAGAGGGGGGGGAGTGGCACTGTTGATCAGGGATAGTGTCACGGCTGTAGAGGAGGTGGACGCCGTGGAGGGATTGACTACGGAGTCTCTGTGGGTGGAGGTGAGGAACAGGAAGGGGTCGGTAACGTTGCTGGGTGTTTTCTATAGGCCGCCCAATAGTAACAGAGATGTTGAGGAGCAGATGGGGAAACAGATCCTGGAGAGATGTAGGAATAACAGAGTTGTCGTGATGGGAGATTTTAATTTCCCAAACATAGATTGGAATATCCCTAGGGCTAGGGGTTTGGATGGAGAGGAGTTTGTTAGGTGTGTCCAGGAGAGTTTCCTGACACAGTATGTGGATAAGCCTACTAGAGGAGAGGCTGTACTTGATCTGGTGCTGGCTAATGAACCTGGACAGGTGGAGGATCTCTCGGTGGGTGAGCATCTTGGGGATAGCGATCATAATTCTATCTCCTTCACGATAGCATTGGAAAGAGATAGGATCAGGCAGGCTAGGAAAGTGTTTCTCTGGAGTAAAGGGAAATACAGTGTCATCAGGGAGGAAATTAGACGGGTAAATTGGAAGGAGGCATTCTTGGGGAAAAGTACCGAAGGAAAGTGGAGGATTTTCAAGGAATGTTTGTCTGGAGCTCTGCATGACAACGTTCCGATGAGACAGGGGGGTGTTGGTAGGGTACGGGAACCGTGGTGCACGAAGGTTGTGATGAACCTGGTGAATAAGAAAAGAGAGGCGTACAGAAGGTTCAGAGAGCTAGGAGGTGTTAAGGATTTAGAGGAGTATACGGGATGTAGGAAGGAGCTTAAGAAGGAAATTAGGAGAGCGAGAAGGGGTCATGAGAAGGCCTTGGCGGGTAAGATTAAGGAGAATCCCAAGGCTTTCTACAAATATGTCAAGAGTAAAAGGATGAGATGTGAAGGCATAGGACCCTTAAAAGGTGAAGGGGGAAAAGTTTGTGCGGAACCGTTAGAAATGGCGGAGCTGCTTAATGAATACTTTACCTCGGTATTCACGGTGGAAAGGGATCTGGGTGGTTGTACTGCTGGTTTGCGGTGGACAGAAAGGATCGAGCATGTGGACATAAAGAAAGAGGATGTGTTGGAACTATTGAATGGCATCAAGGTTGGTAAGTCGCCGGGACCGGATGGGATGTACCCCAGGTTACTGTGGGAGGCGAGGGAGGAGATTGCGGAGCCTTTGGCGATGATCTTTGCATCGTCGATGGAGACGGGAGAGGTTCCGGAGGATTGGAGGATTGCAGATGTGGTCCCTATATTCAAGAAAGGGAACAGGGACAGCCCGGGAAATTACCGACCGGTGAGTCTAACCTCAGTGGTTGGTAAGTTGATGGAGAGGATCCTGAGAGACAGGATTTATGATCATCTAGAGAAGTTTAGTATGATCAAAAGTAGTCAGCACGGCTTTGTCAAGGGCAGGTCGTGCCTTACGAGCCTGGTTGAGTTCTTTGAAAATGTGACCAAACACATTGACGAAGGAAGAGCGGTGGATGTGGTCTATATGGACTTCAGCAAGGCGTTCGATAAGGTCCCCCATGCAAGACTTCTTGAGAAAGTGAGAGGGCATGGGATCCAAGGGGCTGTTGCCTTGTGGATCCAGAACTGGCTTGCCTGCAGAAGGCAGAGAGTGGCTGTGGAGGGGTCTTTCTCTGCATGGAGGTCAGTGACCAGTGGAGTGCCCCAGGGATCTGTTCTGGGACCCTTGCTGTTTGTCATTTTCATAAATGACCTGGATGAGGAAGTGGAGGGATGGGTTGGTAAGTTTGCTGACGACACCAAGGTAGGTGGTGTTGTGGATAGTTTGGAGGGATGTCAGAAGTTGCAGCGAGACATAGATAGAATGCAAGACTGGGCGGAGAAGTGGCAGATGGACTTCAACCCGGATAAGTGTGTGGTGATCCATTTTGGCAGATCCAATGGGATGAAGCAGCAGTATAATATGAAGGGTACCATTCTTAGCAGTGTAGAGGATCAGAAGGACCTTGGGGTCCGGGTCCATAGGACTCTTAAATCGGCCTCGCAAGTGGAGGATGCGGTCAAGAAGGCGTACGGCGTACTGGCCTTCATTAATCGAGGGATTGAGTTTAGGAGTCGGGAGATAATGCTGCAGCTTTATAGGACCCTGGTTAGACCCCACTTGGAGTACTGCGCGCAGTTCTGGTCACCTCATTACAGGAAAGATGTTGAAGCCATTGAAAGGGTGCAGAGGAGATTTACAAGGATGTTGCCTGGATTGGGGGGCATGCCTTATGAGGATAGGTTGAGGGAGCTTGGTCTCTTCTCCCTGGAGAGACGAAGGATGAGAGGTGACCTGATAGAGGTTTACAAGATGTTGAGAGGTCTGGATAGGGTAGACTCTCAGAGGCTATTTCCAAGGGCTGAAATGGTTGCTACGAGAGGACACAGGTTTAAGGTGCTGGGGGGTAGGTACAGAGGAGATGTCAGGGGTAAGTTTTTCACTCAGAGGGTGGTGGGTGAGTGGATTCGGCTGACGTCGGTGGTGGTGGAGGCAAACTCGTTGGGGTCTTTTAAGAGACTTCTGGATGAGTACATGGGATTTAATGGGATTGAGGGCTATAGATAGGCCTAGAGGTGGGGATGTGATCGGCGCAACTTGTGGGCCGAAGGGCCTGTTTGTGCTGTGGCTTTCTATGTTCTATGTTCTATGGAGAGAGAATAGAGCCAACGTTTCGGGTCTGGATAACCCCCTGCCTTGAAATGTTGGCTCTATTCTCTCTCGGTGGTAGTCATGATGTGGAGATGGCGGCGTTGGACTGGGGTAAACACAGTAAGAGTTTTAACAACACCAGGTTAAAGTCCAACAGGTTTATTTGGTAGCAAATGCCATTAGCTTTCAGAGCGCTGCTCCTTCGTCAGATGGAGTGGATATCTGCTCATAAACAAGGCGTACAGAGACACAAACTCAAGTTACAGAATACTGATTAGAATGCGAATCTTTACAGCTAATCAACTCTTAAAGATACAGACAATGTGAGTGGTGAGAGCATTAGGTCACGGTACCTCCTCTTGCAACTCGGCCAACATTGTCTACCTGATATGCTGCAGGAAAGGATGTCCTGAGGCATGGTACATTGGGGAAACCATGCAGACGCTACGACAACGGATGAATGAACACCGCTCGACAATCACCAGGCAAGACTGTTCTCTTCTTGTGGAGGAGCACTTCAGCGGTCACAGGCATTCGGCCTCTGATCTTCAGGTAAGCGTTCTCCAAGGCGGCCTTCACGACACACGACAGCGCAGAGTCGCTGAGCAGAAACTGATAGCCAAGTTCCGCACACATGAGGACGGCCTAAACCGGGATCTTGGGTTCATGTCACACTATCAGTAACCCCCACAACTTGCCTGGCTTGCAAAATCTCACTGGCTGTCCTGTCTTGAGACTATACACATTTCTTTAACCTGTGCCTAATGCTCTCTCCACTCACATTGTCTGTATCTTTAAGACCTGATTAGCTGTAAAGATTCGCATTCTAATCAGTATTCTGTAACTTGATTTTGTGTCTCTGTATGCCCTGTTTGTGAGCAGATTTCCACTCCATCTGACGAAGGAGCAGTGCTCCGAAAGCTAATGGCATTTGCTACCAAATAAACCTGTTGGACTTTAACCTGGTGTTGTTAAAACTCTTACTCTATTCTCTCTCCACAGATGCTGTCAGACTTACTGGGATTTTCCAGCATTTTCTGTTTTTGAGAAGGGAATATCTTTACTGACTTCTCACAACTAATTTCTGACCAACTTTACTATTTCTAAACTATGAGCTTGTTTTCCTCATTTTTTGACGACATACCATAGATAACAGCAAACTTACTCGAACGATCAGAATCAGCAACACAAACCCTCGAGCTGACAACAGGAATAAATATAAAAACCTTTCCAGTAAAATGTGATAACTATCGACTTAGATTCATCCTCCCCACCTGCAGATCATCTCACACAATTCTAAATTATTGACATATTGTAAATACATCTCGTTCAAGCAAAACTTCATGCACAGACTTTAAATATTCTCCAGCTCTCTGTTCACCTGCATCCAGCTTGTGGATATTTTCTAACTGATTCTGGACCTTCATCAACTTAATTTGTCCTTTCTGAACTGGTTCAGAAATCCTATTGAGGAAATACTTGTAATCCCCGACACCCTCTTCTCCAATCCCCAGGATATCTCTCACCCCCGGTCTGTTTTCTCTCAGACTATCTATCAGTCATTCCCTGTAATGAGGCAGTGCCATTGTATAGTCCTGGCTCCACTTAGGAACTTCCCCATTCACATTTAACTGAGACTGTGATCCCACTCCGAACACCACTTGTAAGATTTAGGTCCACTAGTCACAGATTACCTGAAAAGGGGGGGTTGAGCTCAGAAGTGATTTTAAAGTATTTCATTGAGAAGCAACTGTTTAAATATGATGCAGAAACTAAATAAACAGGAAAAAACCCATAAACTGACAGGTGAGAATGATTTACCAGTCCCAAAGGACAAACAGGATGACACAGAGTGAGTGCTGGTCTCTGTAGCTGGTGGCTGCAATCTCCTCCGAATGGTTAACTGGTGTGAGCCAGAGTGTGGGTGTTGGGCTGAAGTCAGTACGGATCACTTCAAAATCTCTTTGCTCTCAAGAGCCTGTTTTAACCTTCACACAGACAGTTGGTTTATGTACGGGTCATGAGATCCGATCGTATCAGGGTTAGAAATCTCTTGTTCAGGGTCTAGCGACATTGTCCTTGGCAGAGATAACAGGCCTGTCCTGTGTTTCAAAAACAGAAAATGCTGGAAAATTTCAGCTGGTCTGACAGCATCTGGAGGGAGAAAATAGAGCCAATGTTTCGAGTCTGGATGACCCTTCGTCAGAGCTGCAATGGAAGCTTTCTTCATAAGACAGAGTGAGCTGCTTCTATAATCCAGAATATTCTGAAAATTTTATAAAGTTATTAGACAGCAATTTCTTACAGTCCGTTACTTGGATTGAACTTGTCTCCACTCCCAGGCTGAGGGGAATTCTGTACCAGACGGGAGGGGTAACATTTGGGAACTCTCGATTCTCCACCAATTTCCATTCCCCTTCTTTCTGGTGGATAATGGAGGTGTCACTGTGTGTAATGTGCAGATCAGTAAGAATTGTCAACAAGGATTAATCAGCATTTTAATTGGAGATGTTAATCAGTGGAACCTCTCAGACACTGAATTGTAAAGTTTGTACCGAAGATCAATTTGGGATTGAAGTAAGAAGTTCAGAATCCTGTTTGTAAATTAATTTCTGATGCGAGTTGCTGAATTATGGGGAAAGGTCGCAGACAGAGGTTCTTAAAGGGACACTGCAGCCCCGGGAGCACAATCAGCTCTAGATCCAGAATATTAAACTCCAGCCCAGTTACTGAGTAAAAACAAACTCCAGCTGTCAGAATGAAAGGGCCCGGTTATCATTAACAGCAGCAATAACAGCAGAATCCAATCCCTGCCCTCACTTGTGAACTCGCTGGTGTTTCAGCAGCTGAGATGAATCAGTGAATCCCTTCCCACACTCGGAGCAGGTGAACGGCCTCTCCCTGGTGTGAACTCATTCATGTCTCAGCAGTTGGCATCAATCAGTGAATCCCTTCCCACACTCGGAGCAGGTGAATGGCCTCTCCCCAGTGTGAGCTCGCTGGTGTACAGTGAGACTGCCTGAGTGTCTGAAGCTCTTTCCACAGTCAGTGCAGCTGAATGGCCTCTCCCCAGTGTGAACTCGCTGGTGTTTCAGCAGGTGGATGAAAGCCTAAAGCTCATTCCACAGTCAGTGCAGCTGAATGGTTTCTCCCCGGAGTGAACTCGCTGGTGTGCCACTAGGTTAGAGGAATTAATGAATCCCTTCCCACACACGGAGCAGGTGAACGGCCTCTCCCCAGTGTGAACCTGCCGGTGTTATGCTAGATTGTATGACTGAATGAATCGTTTCCGACACACAGAGCAACTGAACGGCCTCTCTCCAGTGTGAACACGCTGATGTAATGCTAAGTTGGATGACTGAGTGAAATCCTTCCCACACATGGGACAGTTGAAAGGTCTCTCCCCAGTGTGGGTGCGTCGATGTGTTTCCAGTTTGGACGGGCAAGTGAATGCTTTCCCACAGTCCCCACATATCCATGGTTTCTCCGTGGTGTCGGTGTCATCATGTCTCTCCATGTTGATGATCAGTTGAAGCCTCGTCCACACACAACAATACGTGTACAGTTTCTCCTCACTGTGAATGGTGATGTTTTTTCAGGCTGTGTAACTGTTTAAAGCTCTTTCCACAGTCAGTTCACTGGAACACTCTCACTCGGGTGTGCGTGTGTCTCGGTGATTTTCTAATCCCATTGATTTATGAAATCGTTTCCCACCGACAGAAGAGACAAACATTTTTCCTTCCACATTCAAAGGTCAATGATATTCAGCTCCTGATGAATCGAGTGACTCTCAGATTTTGACATGATGTTTGTTCTGACTTTCCTGTCTGGAACTCCTTTCCCGCTCACCCCCTGTAAAAGGAGTTTACAGAAGTTATCAGTATAAATAGAGGACAGAAATTCAGAGCAGACAATTCTAGTTTCTGTGGAAGCTTTCAAGGGAACATAGGAATTAGGACAGAAGAAGACAAATTCAGCTCTTCGAGCCTGCTCCGCCATTCAATCAGATCATGGCTGATCTCTCCCTGGTCTCAAATCCACCTCCCCACCTGTTTATACTCCAGATTCTTTACAATAAATACCAACATCCCATTTGCCTTTTTTATTACATGCTGCACCTGCAGACCGACTTTCTGTGATTCATGAACATAGACACCCAGATCCCTCTGCCTGGACACATAGTGAAGCTGCTTTCCATTTAGATAATTTGCCTTTCCATTTTTTTCTGTCAGTGGATAACCTCACACCTGTCCACACTAAACTCCATCTGCCAAACTTTCACCCATTCTCCTAACCTATCCATCTGTAGAAGCTTTATATCCTCTTCACTGACTGCTTTCCCACCTATTTTAGTATCATCTGCAAATTTTGCTATGTTACACTCTGTCCCTGCTTGCAGATCATTTATATGGATTGTAGAGAGTTGAGGTCCGAGGACTGATCCCTGCGGCACCCCCTTAGTTACATTTTGCCAGCCAGAGAAGGACCCATTTATCCCGACCCTCTGCTTTCTGTCAGTCAGCCAATCCTCAATCCAATCCAGTTCTCCACCCTCAATCCCCTGCGATCACACTTTCTGGATCAGTCTTTTATGCGGCACCTTGTCAAATGCTTTCTGGAAGTCTATATATACCACATCCACAGGTTTCCCCATGTCCACCTTGCTGGTTCTGTCCTCTAAGAATTGAAGCAAGTTTGTCAAACATGACTTACCCTGCATAAAACCATGCTGACAATGGTGGATTGAGCTTTGCCATTCCAAATGCTCATTCATCTCCTCCTTAACGATTGATTCCAGCAGCTTCCTCACTACACAGGTCAAGCGAGCTGGCCTTTGGTTTCCTATTTTTTGCCTCTCTCCCTTTTTGAATAAGGGCATCACATTAGCCTGTTTCCAATCTAGTGGGACCTTATCAGAATCCAAGGAATTTTGAAATATCACAACTAATGCATCCACTATCTCTGCTGCCGCCTCCTTTAATACCCTCGGGTGCAGGCCATCGGGCCCCAGAGACTTATCTGCCTTTAATCCACTTAGTTTATTCAATACCTCGCCGAAGTGATGATTATTGCACCAAGTTGCTCTGCATTAACAACAGTTTTTAGAAAATCTTCATTATTCTCTACTGTGAAGACAGGGGCAAAATATTGGATTAGTGTCTCTGCCATCTCTGTGTTCCCCATTAATACCTCACCAGTATTGTCCTCTAAAGGGCCAACATTTACTTTAGCTATTCTCTTCCACCATATATACTTCCCCAGATCTATAACTCTGTGTCCCACACACTCCTCTCCCTCTCTGCTCATTGCTCCAGATTCAGTCTCCAGTCTCCTCCAGATTCTTTTCTCCTCTCCAGATTCTCTCTCCTCCTGTCCTTAAACTGGTGACTCAGGCTGTGGATCAATCCCACTCCGTCACTCTCATTCTCACAAATAATGCAGCTCACAACAACAAATCAACTTTAATGACTTTATTACTGATTTTATATATCCAGAAATAATCACCTTTCCCAATTGGGCCTTTGCCTCAGGTTATGATTCCTCAACAATGAAAAGAGAAGCTCCGCTTGGTGACTGGAGGACCAAGAAGGAGCAGCTGGTCCTCCAAGCAATCGGAGTGAATGAGGGGCGAGTTGGGAGAACCGAGAAGGAGCAGCTGGTCCTCCAACCAGCGTGAATGAGGGGCGGGCCTGGAGGACCAAGCGGGAGCGGCTGGTCCTCCACCCAGAGTGAATGAGGGGCGGGGCCTCCAACCAATCGGAGTGAATGAGGAGCGGGGCTGGAGGACCGAGAGGGAGCGGAGTGCCCCCTCCAGTCCTGCTCCAGAATCTGTGGAATCTTGTGCCTTTATTCACTTGTTAGACTCATAGAATCCTAAGAGCAGGCCATTCAGCCCATCGAGTCTGCACAATCCCACCCAGGCTCTATCCCCATAACCCCATGCATTTACCCTAGCTAGTCCTCCTGACACTAAGGGGCAATTTAGCATGTCCAATCCATCTAACCCGCACACCTTTAGGCTGTGGGAGGAAACCGGAGCACCCGGGGGAAACCCACACAGACACAGGGAGAATGTGCAGACTCCACACAGACAGTCACCCAAGCCGGGAATCGAACTTGGGCCCCTGGTGCTGAGGCAGCAGTGCTGACCACTGTGCCACCGTGCCACTTGTCAAGTGTCTTGAATCACAACCTTTATTTTAATCAAACTGTTTATTGTCCCTAACTGGATCTCCCCTCACATCCCGGGGTCTGGTCAAGGATCGTAACAATAAGGGGGTGAAAATTTATCGGGATAGGTGGGTATATGGAGTTGAGGTTACAATCAGATCAGACATCATCTTATTGAATGATAGACCAGACTCAAGGGGCCAAGTGGCCGACTCCTCCTAATTCCTATATCTGCATGTATGTTCACTAATGTCCTTTAGGGAAGGAAATCTGCCATCCTTACCTGGTCTGGCCTACATGTGACACCAAAGCAACAGCAATGTGGTTGTTTCTTAAATGCCCACCAAGGGCAACTAGGGATGGGCAATAAATGCTGTCCAGCCAACAATGACCATGTTCCATAAATGAATAAAAAAATGTTGCAATGAGAGCCATGCACTTGATATCAATGTATTTATATTGCTTTTTTTCTTGTTGGTGGGGGGGGGTGATGTTTAAAATTTCAGATTTATTCTGTAGGCAGCCAGTGTGTCTGGAAAACATTTAGCTGTAAAAGCAAATTAGAACAAAAAGTCTCGTGATTAATTCAGAGCTTCCTTCTCCCTCGGTCTGTTCTAACAAACTGTGTCCATCTGAGTTACATTTATACAAACTCACTCACTCAGGAAGTGATCAGATTTCACTGAACTACAACAACAACTTATATTAATGTAGAACTTTTCACTGAATAAAATGTCCGAAGCAGTTTCACAGGAACAAAAGGACACATTGGGTCAGATGATCCAAAGAGATTGGTTATAAGGAGAGTCTTTAGGGAGGAAAGTGAAGTGGAAAGGTGGAGAGGTTTAGGGAGGAAATTCCAGAGCTTAGGGTCCAGGCAGCTGAAGGCACGGCCACCAATGGTGGGGTGATTTAAATCAGGGTGATGGACATCCGGGACAGGACATCTGGGAATGGTGCTCCAGGTGTGTGGCCCCATAGCCCAGGCTCAAGGCCCTAATCTGAACTTTGGGACAGTGTTTGACCGTCCCTGGTCTCAGAGAAAAACAATTCCCCCGATAAACATCTTGTAAGATCTGTGTTTATTGATACCATAAAAAGTTGGGACCAGTCCAGTCCTCCTGTGTACTGGATGGGGATTGATTTTAACAGATTTAAACTCCTCGATCTCAGTGCTACAACTTGAATATCTTTTGGTTAAAAATGAAAATAAATAAATATTGGAAATTGAACAGAACAAAAATGGGGAAACACACACAACCCCCTTCATGTTCACTGAACATTCCTTCACCCACTCATCCACCCAGTGGCTCCCAGCCGGATCGACAATCAGCACAAAGCCAGAGAGAGGGGGAGCCGGTCCTCGGGATGTAACAATGGACAAGGGCTGGAAGTTTACAGTTTATGGTCATGACCTGCATGGAGGCAAGTCAGAGCCGTGCTTGAAGCTCCATGGAGGCAGCCACTTTCTCCATGATAGACAGTCTCTCGAACCTCCACCAGCCCCACAACCCTCCGAGCTCCCTGCCCTCCTCCAATTAGGGAAGAAGGTGACTCAGTGGTGATGTCGTTGATTGGATTTATTACTGTCACCTGTATTGGGATACTGTGAAAAGTATTGTTTCTTGCACAACATACAGACAAAAAACATACTGTTCATAGAGTACATCAGGGAGAAGGAAAGGAGACAGTGCTGAAAATAGTGTTAAAGTCATAGCTAGGGTGTAGAGAAAAGCTTAATGCAAGGTAGGTCCATTCAAGAGTCTGATAGCAGCAGAGAAGAAGGTGTTCTTGAGTCGGTTGGTCGGTGATCTCAGACTTGAGTGCTTTCCATGGTGCATCTGTAAAAGCTAATGAGAGTCGTAGCAGACATAGAACAAAGAACAATACAGCACAGGAACAGGCCCTTCGGCCCTCCAAGCCCGTGCTGCTCCCTGGTCCAAACTAGACCATTCTTTTGTATCCCTCCATTCCCACTCCATTCATGTGGCTATCTAGATAAGTCTTAAACGTTCCCAGTGTGTCCGCCTCCACCACCTTGCCTGGCAGCGCATTCCAGGCCCCCACCACCCTCTGTGTAAAATACATGCCAAATTTTCTTAGCCTCCTGAGAAAGCAGAGGTGTTGGTGGGCTTTCTTAACTATAGTGTTGGCGTGGAGGGACCAGGACAGGTTGTTGGTGATCTGGACACCTCAAATCATGAAGCTCTCAACCATTTCCACTTCTGGAACAGACATCCAGAAGTCCAGCCCAATGCTCTGGGGACATGGGTTCAAATCCCCAATTCAATTAATGAATCTGGAATTCTAAAGCTAGTCTCAGTGATGATGTCCATGTTAGTTATCATCGATTGTTGTAAAACTTTACCAATGTCCTTTAGGGAAGGAAATCTGCCATCCTTATCTGGTCTGGCCTACGTGTGACTCTGGACTCACAGCAATGTGGTTGGGTCTAGGGCCGAGCAAGTCACTCAGTTCAGGGACAATAAGGGATGGGTAACAAGTTCTGGCCTTTCCAGTGATGCCCACATCCCAGGAGACAATAAAATAAAATGTTCTGACCCTCTTCAGCTCCCCCAACCGGCTTCACTCCACCTGTACTTTCACCTGCTGAGGTCCTAAAGGATGGAAATCCCTCACTAAACCTGCTCCTTACCTTTTCAACCCAGCTTCTGACCGTATGTGAAGGGTCTCGGTACATTTTAACCTGTTACTGGGTAAATACCAATTGTTGTCACCGCTTTTCATCTGAAAACTCAGGAATGTCACAAAAACATTTGGAAACTTCAGATCAGAGACATTTTCAGACTGGAATAGTCACTTGTGGTCAGGAACAGCTCGCAGTTGTATATCAATCTGATTTCAGAGCATGCTTTGTAAACAATCACTATCTAATAATCTTCATAAAATGTAAAAAAGTTCCTTGAAAATTAACAGAACAGCACTCTCTGTCCCTCCCTCTCTCCCGCTTATGAAGAAAGCTTCCACAGCAGCTTGCTGGGTGACAAACCCAGAATGCACCTGTTTTCTCTCCCCAGATAAGGAGCTCTGGTCCATGGAAGAGAGCAGCTGAACACATTTCTTACACACCTCAGGATTAACCCACATGTTCAGTCCTCAATGTGATTAACAGCAGCAAAAGCAGTTGAATCCAACCCCTGCAGACACTCATGAAGTCGCTGGTGTCTGAGCACTTGCTGTAAGTCAGTGAATACATTCCCACACTCGGAACAGGTGAACAGTCTCTCTCCAGTGTGAACTCACTGGTGTATCATTAGATCATTGCTACTTTTAATGTTCTGCTCATAATCAAAATATTTATAATGTTTTATATCAGAGTGAACCCGCTGATGTTTCAACAGGTTGTATGACTGAGTGAATCCCTTCCCACACACAGAGCAGGTGAACGGTCTCTCCCCAGTGTGAACCCGCTGGTGCATCACGAGACTTTTGCTGCTTTTAAAGCTCTGCTCACAGTCAAAACATTTAAAAGGTTTTACATTGATGTGAATTTGCTGGTGTTTCAGCAGGTGGTATGATTGAATGAAGTTCTTCCCACACACAGAGCAGGTGAATGGCCTCTCCCCAGTGTGAATTCGCTGGTGTACAGTGAGTTCAGATGATCGCCTGAACCCAGTCCCACAGTGAGAACATCTAAATGGTCTCTCGTCAGTGTGAACACGTTGATGACACGTCACTTCACCGGAGGTTTTGAAGCACTTCCCGCAGTCTGGACATTTAAACGGTCTCTTGTCAGTGTGAACTCGCTGGTGTTTCTGCAGGTTGGATGTAGCAGTGAATCGCTTCCCACACAAGGGGCAGGTGAACGGCTTCTCCTCACTGTGAATGTGTTGGTGCCTCAGCAGATACTTTTTGCTTTTAAATGTTTTCTCACAGTCAGAACATTTGAAAGGTGTCTGATCAGTGTGAACATACTGGTGTGTCAGCAGGCTGGATGACTGAGTGAATCCCTTCCCACAGGTGGAGCAGGTGAACGGCCTCTCCCCAGTGTGAGCGCGTCGATGCATTTCCAGTTCAGAAGGGTAACTGTATCCTTTCCCACAATCCCTACATTTCCATGGTTTCTCCATGGTGCTGGTGTCCTTGTGTCTCTCCAGGTTGGACACTTAGTTGAATCCTCATCCACACACACAACATGTGAACGGTTTCTCCTTGCTGTGAATGGTGTGATATTTTTTCAGGCTGTGTAACTGGTTAAAGCTCTTTCCATAGTCAGTTCACAGAAATACTCTCTCAGGTATTTGTGTGTGTCTCGGTGCTTTTCCAGTCACACTGATGTTTGAAATCTTTTCCCACAGACAGAACAAACATTTCTCCTTCCACATTCAAAGGCCAATGATATTCAGACCCTGATGAATCGAGTGACTCTGTCAGATCTCAATGTGATTTCTGTTTCTGTCTGTAATTCCTCCTTTCCAATATTCTGTAAAACAGTTTACAAAAGTCATCAGTTAGTCCAGGATAGAAATTTTGAACAATTTTAGTTTCTCTGGAACATTTTTTCCTCTCTTGCTTGCCTTCATTGGCCGGGGCATCAAGTATAAAAGTTGGCAAGATGTGTTACAGCTGTATAAAACTTTTATTAGGCCACATTTGGAGTATTACATGCAGTTCTGGTTCCCACACTATCATAGAATCATAGAAACCCTACAGTGCAGAAGAAGGCCATTCGGCCCATCGAGTCTGCACCGACCACAATCCCACCCAGGCCCTACCCCCACATATTTTACCCGCTAATCCCTCTAACCTACGCATCCCAGGACTCTAAGGGGCAATTTTTTTAACCTGGCCAATCAACCTCACCCGCACATCTTTGGACTGTGGGAGGAAACCAGAGCACCCGGAGGAAACCCACGCAGACACGAGGAGAATGTGCAAACTCCACACAGACAGTGACCCGAGCCGGGAATCGAACCCGGGACCCTGGAGCTGTGAAGCAGCAGTGCTAACCACTGTGCTAGAAGGACGTGGATGCTTTGGAGACACTATAAAGAAGGTTTACCAGATGTTGCCCAGTCTAGAGGGTTTAAGGCATGAAGAGGTTGGATAAACCTGGATTGTTTTCACTAGAAAGACGGAGACTGAGGGGTGACCTGATAGAGATCTACAAAATTATGGGATGCATAGATAGGGTGGATAGTCAGAGGCTTTTTCCCAGGGCGGAAGGGTTGACTATGAGAGGGCACAGGTTCAAGGTGAGGTGGGGAAAGTTTTTCACAGAGGGTTGTGGGTGCCTGGACCATGCTGCCAATGGAGGTTGTGGAAGCAGGCACATTAGCAACGTTCAAGGCGTATCTTGATAGACACACAAACGGGAGACAAACAGAGGGATAGAATCTGTTTAGGGACAATAAGTAGTGGGTGTAAATTAGGAATCAGCACAGGCTCGGTGGGCCAAAGGGCCTGTTGCTGTGCTGCATTGTTCTTTGTTCTCCTAAATCTGTAAATCCCCTTCCCACACACTCTCCCTCCTCCTTGGGCTGAAATCCAAACCCTTCTCCACTATTTCTTTCCTCCACTCCCAGTTTTCTCTCTCCTTCTCTGTCTGGTTTCAGTTGCCCTGTTTGTGAACAGAATTCCCACTCACCTGAAGAAGGGGCTTGGAGCTCCGAAAGCTTGTGTGGCTTTTGCTACCAAATAAACCTGTTGGACTTTAACCTGGTGTTGTTAAACTTCTTACTGGGTTCAGTTCTCCAGCTCCTGTCTGCAGACTGACAATAAAACCAATGGGTCTTATTGGGAGGTTTGGAACCTCCTGCACTCATCCGCCTGAGTCCAGATTCACAGCCACACCGCGCATGCTCCAGCTCACAATGGGCCGGGGAGTGATTGACGGGCAGCTCCGGACCAATAGGAAGAGGATCATCCGGGTCCCGGATTGACCCGGGCAACCGGCCACCATCTTAGGAGAGGAAGGCGTGTCTTTTGTTCAGGGAGCGGAGCGTGGGGACGGCCATCTTGGTAAGGGAAGGGGGAGTGGGCGGGGCTGCTCCCTGTTGCTTGGGCCCGGGTTACCCGGGCAACCGGCGGGCGCCGCCATCTTGAGGTGGTGATTGTCCATCCGGGTGTTTAGTGAAGGGATGGACAATGAGCTGGAGCTGAGTTTGGAAAGTGTTCAGAGGAAGGTGTGAAATCAGATTGACATCCAGATCTGTGTGAGAACTAGAAACTCACATTCAGTATGTTTCTCAAAGCTCACCACAATGCTGCAAACACTCAGCTCATCAACAACAAGCCTCTGGCATTGCAAATGTTAACTCTGTTTCTCTCTCTTCACAGAAGCTGCCAAAACCTGCTGAGGATTTCCACAACTTCCTGTTTTCAGTTCCCATTTCCAGAACTTTCTGTTTTTGGTTCCCATTTCCAGCTTCTCCAGTCTTTCACTGCGATTATTATAGAATTCCTACAGTGCAGAGGAGGCCATTTGGCCCATCGAGCCTGCACCGAACAACAATCCCACCCAGGCCCTATCACTGCAACCTCACCTATTTACCCTGTTAATCCCCCTGAGGGTACTAAGTAGGTCAATTTAGCATGGCCAATCCACCTAGCCTGCACATCTTTGGACTGTGGGACCATGTGAAGAATGTGCAGACTCTGCACAAACAGTGACCCAAGCTGGGAATTGAATCCGGGTCCCTGGCGCTGTGAGGCAGCAGTGCTAATCACTGCTGTTATTTTGTTTTTAAAGTTAAAATTTATTTATTAATCACAAGTAAGGCTTACATTAACACTGCAATGAAGTTACTGTGAAATCCCCCGAGTCGCCACACTCCGGCACCTGTTCGGGTCAATGCACCTAACCAGCACGTCTTTCAGACTGTGGGAGGAAACCGGCGCACGACACCAACAAGGGGAGAACGGACAAACTCCACATGAGGCAGCAGTGCTAACCACAGTGCTGCCGTGTTGCCACTGTGCCGTTTTTTTAAAGTTCAGAGTAAAATAATTGTCACCATTTAAATATACAAATCAGTGATATTTATTTGCTTAACTGAGACTGGGCTGTTCAGGAGCAATGTCAGGAATCACTTTACGGAAAATAGAAATCTGGAATTCTGGTCAGATTCAGTCAACAGAGAATTTAAAAACTGAGATTGTGAGAAGGTTGTGAGATGAGAGTGTTAAGGATTATGGAATCAAGGGAGATGGATGGATTTAACAAACAGATCAGGCAAGTCATCCTCAAACCCAAGAGACTACCAATGAAATAGGAAGTCAGGGCAGATCGGGAAGGTGGGGCTCTTTTGGTGTCATGCCCAAGGTACTCAGGTGACCAGGTGCCACTTGAGGGAGGAAGCTGGCGAGTCTTGTCCAACCAACAGGGTACATGTGTGGCCGTGTTAGTGAAGGGGCATTGGGTTGGCGGGGCATCAGGGAGCAGTGACCAGGAGAGAAAATGATTGATTTTATTCTTATTCTGCAAACAGCAGCTGGAGATCTGAACACAGCCAGAGAAATGGGGGAGGGAAAACTGGGAGTGAAGGAAAGACACTTCACCGGATTCTGCGCAGGGAGATTGTGTGGGATGGGGAACAAAAATGTTCCACAGAAAATGGAATTGTCTGTTCTGAATTTCTATCCTGGATTTACCGTGATGACATTTGTAAACTCCTTTTCCAGGATATTGGAAGGAGAGGAAACTCAAACCTAACATCACGTCAAGATCTGACGGAGCTATTTGAGGCATCGGGATATGAATGTGGAAGGAGAAAGGATTTCTGTTCTGTCTGTGGGAAAAGATTTCAAACATCAGTGTGATTGGGAAAGCACCGAGACACACACACACACCCGAGTGAAGGTGTTCCAGTGAACTGACTGGAAAGACCTTTAACCAGTTACACAGCCTGAAAAAAACATCACACCATTCACATTGGGGAGAAACTGTACACGTGTTGTCTGTGTGTGGATGAGCTTTCAACTGATCATCAACCTGGAGAGGCACATCGGCACCATGGAGAAACCGTGGAAATGTGAGGATTGTGGGAAGGGATTCAAATGGCTGTCCCAGCTGGAAATCCATCAGCGCACTCACACTGGGGAGAGGCCATTCACCTGCTCCATGTGTGGCAAGGGATTCAGAGAGTCATCCAACCTGCTGCAACACCAGCAAGTTCACACTGACCTGAGACCTTTTAAATGCCCAGACTGTGGGAAGGGCTATAAAAGTTCTGGGGACCTGATGTCCCATCATCGTGTTCACACTGACCAGAGGCCATTCAGGTGCTCTCACTGCGGGACTGGGTTCAGGAAATCATCTGAATTCACTGTACACCAGCGCACTCACACTGGGGAGAGGCCGTTCACCTGCTCCATGGGTGGGAAGGGGTTCATTAATTCATCCAACCTGTCGAGACACCAGCGTACTCACTCTGATGCAAGAGCTTTTAAATGTCCTGACTGTGAGGAGAGCTTTAAAAACAGTGATAATCTGCTGAGACATTGACGCACTCACACTGGAGAGAGGCCGTTCACCTGCTCCGAGTGTGGGAAGGGATTCACTCGATCAGCCGCACTGCTGACACACCGGCGAGTTCACAGCGGAGAGAGGCCATTCACCTGCTCCGAGTGTGAGAAAAGATTTACTTGTTCATCTCATCTATTGAAACACCAGCGCACTCACACTGTGGAGAGACCATTCACCTGCTCCATGTGTGGGAAGGGATTCACTCAATCTTCTAACCTGCTGACACACCAGCAAATTCACAAGTGAGTGCAGAGGTTGGAGTTCTCTGTTATTGCTGCTGTTGATCACATTGAGGACTAAATGTGTGGGTTAAACCTGAGGTGGGTAAGAAATGTGTCCCAGCTGCTCTTCCATGGTTCAGAGCTCCTCGACATGGAACAGAGGCTCCTTTACAACTGTGTTTAGAGTCAGGAAGAACAACAGTGAATGCTGGAAACATGCTGTCAGATCAGAGATTGGTGTAAAACTGGGATCTGTTCCTGAGTGAGAGTGAAACAGCAGGTTTAAGTTTCCTGTCTGGAACTGATTGTGGTAATTATGGTAATCATAGAATCCCTACAGTGCAGAAGGAGGTCATTTGGCCCATCGAGTCTGCACCGACTCTCTGTCAGAGCATCTTCCCCAGACACACCCCTCCCCGCCCTAGCCCCATAACCCCACGCATTTACCCACTAATCCCCCTAACCATAACATCTTGGGACATCTATGGGGCAATTTAGCATTGGTCAATCTGCCTAACCTGTACATCTTTGGACTGTGGGAGGCAACCAGGGAGCATTTACATGGAGATGGTGCTTCTACCCAGAGTGTAATGGTAATGCTGCTGCACTTTGAAAGGACTGCTCAGACATCAGACTGTGTCAGCTCTTATTGATACTGAATAAAATCTAACCACTGTCACCAATAAGGGTTATCACTGGGAATCATTTCAGAGTTTGGGAAAAGAGAATAAAGGGTTAATGGACACCCCGAATCCCAATTCTATAGATTAAAAGGATGTTCACAATACTCTGGGCCCAAATGGTTTCTCTCCAGCTCCTCTGCACCCTGTTACTGTGACTCCACACTTTGGGCACATGGACTGAACACCCAGGGGTTCCGTCACCATCTGCCCCAATCGCCCAGTCTCCTGCCCCGATTGGCTGGAGGCCCATTTCCCAGTCAGTCCTCCAGCACCTACCTGTCTCTCTATCAGTGCGACGTCCAGGGCAGTTTCCCAACTGGGGCACAGGCCCCATTATTCTCAGCTAAATTCAGCTCTTAGCTCCGTTGCCTGGCTGGCATTGACACAAGCAATAGAGACAGAAAGGTGCCCCAGGCTCAAGTGGGAACCTGAAAATTGTAGCTTTCAACAAACTCTTCAACATTTGTGCATTCAATACCTGTTTTTGTATGAGGTTGTTATTTTTACATTGAGGCACTGGAGGTGAAGAATAACTTTCCCTTTCTAACTTTGTATTGTCTACTGTATCAGCCACGGCACAGTGGATCACACTCTTCCACAAGAAACTAACAAGGGTCATGAACAAAGCCCAGTCCATCACACAAACCAGCCTCCCATGCATTGACTCTGTCTACTTTTCCCGCTGCCTTGGAAAAGCAGCCAGCATAATTAAGGACCCCACACAACCTGGACATTTGCTCTTCCACCTTCTTCTGTTGGTAAAAAGATACAAAAGTCTGAGGTCACATACCAACTGACTCAAGAACAGCTTCTTCCCTGCTGCCATCAGACATTTGAATGGACTTGCCCTGCATAAAGTTGATCTTTCTCCACACCCTAGCTGTGACTGTAACACTACATTCTGCACTCTCTCATTTCCTTCTCTATGAACGGTATGCTTTGTCTGTATAGCGTGCAAGAAACAAGACTTTTGATTGTATGTTCATACATGTGACGATAATAAATCAAATCTACACTCTGAATCTGAAGATTGTTCTTTCAAATCCCAGTCCATTGACCTGAGGCCAACATTCAAAGTCCCAGCACTGAGGGAGTGCTGCATTATTAGAGCTGCTGCCTTTAGGATGAGATGCCAACCCAAGTATCCCATCTGCCCCTTTTATCCCCAAAGTGACCATTACCTGACATCAGAGTTGGGCTGATTGTGACACGACACTTGGTCAATTTGGTTACCAGATTAATTTAACCGGATCCCCAATTACTGACACCACCTTCTCTCATTATCTTAGACAGGAATACAATTGCACAGTTTCACACTAACCCTTTATCTGATTCTATACAATCAGGTATTCAGACAATTTCAAATTCTGAGACAAATCAGAGCTTGAAGGTCTCTCTTACCAGTACATTTATCATCATTGCACATTCTTTACTTACACAGCAATTCAGATTATACACTTTTACAGCAAATAAAACTCAGTTTTTACTATAAGCCGACATGTGATACTAATATATAAACTTAAAAATAGCGACTGATTCTTGATTGATTTATTAATTGTAACTCAATTAAATCTCACTACTTCTCCAATCATCTATTGCTGACTGCTAGCTAATTAATACAGTAATCTTTAAATAATAAACTTGGTTACTACAAGATAGACGAGTTCAAAAAGACAGTTTGTAGAAAGACAACAGCTTTCTTCCTTACTAATCCTGACCAGACTGAACAATGAACCTTATTCTTCAGCTGGACTTTGGAAGAATATGATTTCCTGTAGTTTATCAAAATTAGAGAATAATTTCTTCCTTTAAACAATTTCTGCCGGCTCTGCGGTTTCTGGAAACATTTCAGGTGCTTCAGTGTTAATATTTTAAAATAAAGATCTAGCCTTTATGATCTAGTTGTCTATTGCACTGAGTCACGAACGATATCTTAATCAAGGTTCATTACTGAATAATCATATGTTTCATGACTGGCTGTTAATATAAAATCAATTTATAGCGAATAACGCCAACTGACAGAAGGTGAATAGACTGTTAGAAGCCACATGTTTTGAGTTTAAAATGGCTTCCTTGACCTTGTTACTTATAGCAATGAATATGGTATAAAAATGATTGAATTTTAAAACTAAATTTGATTACCCAGGTCTGCAGTTTCCTCCATTTTACAACAGTCACCACAAACTGGACGCAGTATTCCAAATGTGGCCGAACCAACGTTCTATACAACTGCAACATCAGACCCCAACTGTTATACTCTATGCCCCGTCCTATAAAGGCAAGCATGCCATATGCCTTCTTCACCACCTTCTCCACCTGTGACGTCACCTTCAAGGATCTGTGGACTTGCACACCCAGGTTCCTCTGCGTATCTACACCCTTTATGGTTCTGCCATTTATCGTATAGCTCCCCCCCTACGTTAGTCCTACCAAAATGCATCACTTCGCATTTATCCGGATTGAACTCCATCTGCCATTTCTTTGCCCAAATTTCCAGCCTATCTATATCCTTCTGTAGCCTCTGACAATAACAGCAGAATCCAACCCCTGTCATCACTTGTGAACTCGCTGGTGTCTCAGCAGTTGCGATGACTTAGTGAATCCTTTCCCACAGTCAGAGCAGGTGAACGGTCTCTCCCCAGTGTGAACTCGCTGGTGTGTCCGCAGGTTGGATGAATTACTGAATCCTTTCTCACACTGAGAGCAGGTGAATGGTCTCTCTCCGGTGTGAACTCGCTGATGTGTCTGCAGGTGGGATGACTGAGTGAATGTTTTCCCACAATTTGGGCAGGTGAATGGTCTCTCCCCAGTGTGCAATCGTCGATGTTTCTGCAGATTTGATGCATAAGGGAAACGCTTCCCACACTCAGGGCAGATGAACGGCCTCTCCCCAGTGTGAACTCGCTGATGTATCAGCAGATAGGATGAATCAGTGAATCCCTTCCCACACTCGGAGCAGCTGAACGGTCTCTCCCTGGTGTGAATTCGCTGGTGCCTCTGCAGGTTGGATGAATTACTGAATCCTTTCCCACACTCAGGGCAGATGAATGGCCTCTCCCCGGTGTGAACTCGCTCGTGTGTCTGCAGGTGGGATAACTGAGTGAATCCCTTCCCACACTCTGAACACGTGAACCATTTCTCCCCGGTGTGACCTCGCTGGTGCATCAGCAAGTTGGAGGATTCACTGAATCTCTTCCCACAATCGGAACAGGTGAATGGCTTCTCCCCGCTGTGAACTCGCTTGTGTGTCTCCAGGTGGGATGAACTTGTGAATCCTTTCCCGCACTCGGGGCAGGTGAATGGCCACTCCCCTGTGTGAACTCGTTTGTGTGTCTGCAGGGAGGATGAATGAGCAAATCCCTTCCCACACTCCAAGCAAATGAACGGCCTCTCCCCAGTGTGATTACATCGATGAGTTTCCAGTTGGTGTGAGAAATTGAATCCTTTACCACAGTCTCCACATTTCCACGGCTTCTCCATGGTGCTGGTGTCCATGTGTCTCTCCCAGTTTGACAGTCAGCTGAAGCCTCATCCACAACAAAACACCCGAATGGTCTCACCCCAATGTGACTGGTGCTGTCTTTTCAAGATGTGTTGGAGTTTTTTTCCACAGTCAGTTCACTGGAACGCTTTCACTCCGATCTATGTGCGTCCACGCTTTTCCAATCACATTTATGGTTGAAATCTCTTGAAGCAGAAGAACAGACAAATATTTCTCTTTGTAGATTCCAAAGGCTGATGTTTTCCAGGTTCCGATGAATGGAGTTAATGTCAGATCACCATGAGTGTTTGTTTTGAGATTTCTGTCTGGAAATCCTCTTCTGATATCCTGTAACACGAATTTCCAAAATTCATCACTGTCAGTGCAACTTAGAAATTCAGAAAAGACAATTCCAGTTTTTACAGAAAATTCTTTACTTTTCCCCACTATTCTTACCCTGCTGTATCCCACTATACACCCTCCCAATTCTCCTAAAGGTGCCAATTCATGTTGGTTAATGAATCCATGCGCATCACTTCCTGTTCAAATGTGTGTAATATGCAGCACTCATTACTTGGTTGGAGATATAGTGGGTGCAGCGAGTGATCATGATCTGGAACTGGGTGCCCACGGATCTGGTGGCATTGAAAGCAATTAAAGATTTCAAAATGAAATTGGATGCGCACTTGAAGAAAATAATCTTGCAGGAGAATGAGTAGACGGAGGGGCAATGGGTCTGACTGGATTGCTCTACAGAGAGTTGACATGGACTCCTTCTCTATTGGAATAACGATGCCTGGAAATATATTAACATAGTTACAATATTCTATTACAAGACTAGAATCATAGAATCCCTACAGTGCAGAAGGAGGCCATTCAGCCCATCCAGTCTGCACCGACCACAATCCCACCCAGGCCCTATTCCCGTAACCCCATTTAATGACCCTGCTATTACCACTGACACTAAGGTCAATTTTACCACGGCCAATCATTGGACAAACCTGTGTTACAGATATTAAAAAGGCCGTGTGTTTAAAACAAAGTCAATTTATTTGACTATTATCCACAATATTAACATCTATAAATGGACTGTTGTTTATTAACAGCAATGGAAACAGACTCATTCGAACTTAATAATTAGGAACAGAAAGAGGCCACTCGGCCCCTCGAGCCTGTTCCACCATTCAATAAGATCGTGGCTGATCTGATTGTAACCTCAACCCCACATTCCTGCCCACTACCCTCACCAATAATCTTCCATCTCCTTGTTAATCAGGAGACCATCTTGCTCTTCTTCAAAATATTCCAAGATTCTGCTTCCTCTGCCTTTTGAGGAAGAGAGTTCCAAAGATCCATGATCCTCTGAGAGACAACACTTCTCCCCACCTCTGTCTGAAACACATTTTTAAACAGTGTCTCCTTGTTCAAAATTCTCCTGCAAGAAAAAAAAAACATCCTTTCCACATCAACCCAGTCAATAGCCCTCAGAAACTTAAAAGGTTTCAATCAAGGCCCCTCTTACTCTTCTAAACTCCAGTGGATACAAGCCCAGATTCTCAATCTTTCCTCATAAGACAACCTGCCAATTTCTGGTATTAGTCTGGTAGACATTCTCTGAACTGCTGCCAATACATTTACATCTTTCCTTAAATAAGGAGTTCAATACTTTAACAACACTCCAGATGTGGTCTCACCAGTGTCCTGTCTGACTGAACCATAAACTCACTCCTTTTGTAACCAATTTCCTCACAATAAACAATGACATTCTATTAACTTTCCTCATTACTTGCTGTACCTGCATTCCAGCCTTTTGTGATTCATGCACCCAGATCCCTCCGAATCTCAGAGCTCTGCAACCTCTCACGATTTAATGTGTTTTCTAAATTTGGCAGGAATTCCTGCCAAAATTGATAATTCCACATTTGCCCATGTTATACTCCATTTGCCAAATCTTTGCCCACTAGCTGAACTTATCTACATCCCTTTGTAGCCTCCTTACATCCTCTTCACAACTTACTTTTCTACCTTTGTGTCCTCAGCAAATTTAGCAACCATGCTTGCATCCAAGTCATTTATATAAATTGTTAAAAGTAGAGGTCCCAGTTCTGATCGCTTTGGCACATCACTCGTCACATCCTGTCAACCAGATAAAGATCCATGTGTGCCAACTCTGTTTCCCGTTAGCTCGCCAATCTTCTTTCCATGCCATATTACCCCCACACAGAGATTCTATTTTCCACATTAAGCTTTGATGTGGCAGATTATGAAATGCATTTTGGAAATCTAAGTACAGTACATTCACCTTTGCTGCCCCATTATCCAATATATAAAGTCACCATCTCCCAGATGTCCCCTTGAGAGGGAGAGCTGACTGGTGGTCACTTAACCTGAGGATCATAAATTAATAAGATATAGGAGCAGAATTAGACCATTCGGCCAATCGAGTCTGTTCCACCATTCGATCATGGCTGATAACCTCCTCATCCCCATTTTCCTGCCTTCTCCCCATAACCCTTCAACCCATTACCAATTAAAAATCTGTCTAACTCCTCAAATTTAGTCACTGTCCCAGCATCCACCACCCTTTGGGACAGCGAATTCCACAGATTCACAGCCCTTTGGGAGAAGCAGTTTCTCCTCAACTCTGTTTTAACTTTGCTGCCCCTTATCCTAAGGCTATGACCTCTCATCCTAGAATGCCCCAGAAGAGGAAGCATCCGTTCCACGTCTGCTTTATCCATACCTTTCATCATCTTGGATCACCACACCTCAGGTGAGGGGCAAGATTGAGGAGACGGCACCTTCATGAATAACCTTGGTTGGCACGAGAATTGAACCTGTGCTGTTGGTGTCGCTGTGCATCACAAACCAGCCACCCGGCCAACTGAGCGAACCGACCCCCTTTATCCAAAGTATATGTGACTCCTTCAAAGAACTCCAATAAATAGGTTGAATATGATTTCCCTTTCTCAAACCGTGCTGACTCTCTCTGGTTGTCTGAATTTTTCTCATGCTCATGATATCTTTAATAAAGCTTTAATATTTTCCCTACATCAGGTTTTATATTAAGTGGTCTTTAGTTTCCTTTTTGCCTCCCTCCTTTTTTTGAATAAAGGAGTTACATTTGCTACTTTGCAATCTACTGGAATCTTCCTCAAATCTCGCGACTGTTCGATAATTAAAACGGTGCTATTTCCTTCCATGTTCAAAATTCTCTGCTGTTCAGGTTACAATACATTGTGCAATTCCATCCAATCCTGATCTGATGTTTTGTGCAAGTTTCCTGACCCCAAATCCTCCCCTTCTAAGACCAATTATATCAACACCTATAACAGAGCTGGAGTCACTTTTCAATTCAGCAGAAACAGACCCAAAGGTACATGATTCAGTCTGAACACGAAAACAGCAAAATCCAATCACAATAGTTACTTGTGAACTCGCTGGTGTCTCAGCAGATTGGATGACTGACTGAATCCCTTTCCACACTTGGAACAAGTGAACGGCTTCTCCCCGGTGTGAATTCGCTGGTGTGTCAGCAAAGTGGATGAGTGAGCAAATCCATTCCCACGCTGGGAGCAGGTGAAGGGTCTCTCCCCAGTGTGAGTGCGCTGGTGTACAGTGAGTTGAGATGATTGCTTGAACCCAGTCCCACAGTGAGAGCACCTGAATGGTTTCTCATCAGTGTGAACACGTTGATGGTAATGCAGATTTACAGAATTTTTAAAGCATTTCCCACAGTCTGGACATTTAAAAGGTCTCTCATCAGTGTGAATCCGCTGGTGTGTGAAGGGGGTGGCTGACTGAGCAAATCTCTTCCCACACTGGGAGCAAGTGAATGGCCTCTCCCCAGTGTGAATTCTCTGGTGTAATGCGAGGTTGGAAGACTGAGTGAATCCCTTCCCACACACAGAACAGGTGAACGGCCTTTCCCCAGTGTGGATTCGCTGATGTTTCAGCAGATGGGATGAGGCAGTGAATCCTTTCCCACACTGGGAGCAGTTGAATGGTCTCTCTTCAGTGTGAGTTCTCTGGTGTATATGTAAGCTGTTTGACTGAGTGAATCCCCTCCCACACTGGGAGCAGGTGAATGGTCTCTCCCCACTGTGACTGCGCCAATGAATCTCCAGCTGGGAAGGGTAATCGAATCCCTTCCCACAGTCCCCACATTTCCACAGCTTCTCCCCGTTGCGACTGCAATTATGTTCCGAAAGGCTGGATGATTGGTTGAAGTCTTGTCCACACACAGAACACGTGTACAGTTTCTCTTCACTGTGAACGGTGCTATTTCCTTCCATGTTCAAAACACAATGATATTCAGGTTACAACAAATTGGCTAACTCCATCAGGTTTTGATATAATATTTGGTTTCAGTTTCCCAACTGCAAATCCTCCTCTTCTAAACCCTGTGAAATTGATTTAAAACAGAAAAAAGGAAGTGAGAGAGAACCCACAAAAACACAAAGGCAGTTTGTGAAATTGAGCTGAATGAATCTGGTCATTTGTGGGGCTGGCACTCGGAAAAAGTGATCATGAAAATTGCTGGATTGTCATAAAAACCCAGCGGGTTCACTGATATCCTTCAGGGCAGGAAATCTGCCACCCGGTCTGGACACAAGACTCTGGACACTGAGAGAAGACAGAGAGAAGTCGGAGAGGTCAGGGTGAAGGAGAGGGATTTTGTACATTGACAACTCAATTAGAACTTTGACAGAAAGTTTCCCAAAACCTCAACCTCCACCCACCTAGAAGGACCAGGGTAGCAACTAGATGGGAACACCATCACCTTCAAGTTCCCCTCCAACTCACACACCACCCTGACTTGTCTGACATCCAGTACTAAAAGAACAGAAATTTCTTTTATATAAACACTGGGAAGACTGTACCCATTGTCTTCAGTCCCCACTGCAAACTCCACTCCCTCGCCAGCAACTCTCTCCTTCTTCCTGGCAACTGTCTGAGGCTGAACCAAACTGTTCACAACCATGGTAAAATATTTCACCCCAAGTTGAGCTTCCAGCCACATCAAGACCGCCTATTTCCACCTCAGTGCCATTGCCCAACTCTACTCCAGTCTCAGCTCCTTTGGAACTCTCATCCATTTCATTGTGACGTGAAACACAGGGGAATGGGGATATAGAGAGGGAATGGGGCTGACTGAATTGCTGCACAGAGAGTTGGCATGGATCTGAGTTGCCAAATGGATTCCTTCTGTGTTGTAATGTTTCCATCACTGAAAATAGATAATGTTGATATACTGCTATATATTTTAAGACAAGAAATAGGGAATCGTAAATAACATAGTATATACCATGTAACTACATTAAACATATCTCTCTCCCATACAAATTTACTGTTCATTAAAATGTTAGCCCTCTCCTGAGAAAACTCCCCCTTGAATTATGAACATTGGGTAAGAGGCCATCCTATTAGCCAGATATATAAACATGTCAAAGTGAGGGAGCTAAAGGATGTCAATGTCTTTGAGAGAGAAAGAAAAAGATACCTGGGCCTAGTCTTGCTCCTAATTCCGATGTTCGTCTATAATCTTTCCAGAGTCTGCAGCTCCCTGGATTCACTTCCTCTCCTTTCAGTTGCTGCAAGTCCCCAGTTTCCCCCAGAATGAGAAAAGAAATGGAAAGGGGGAAACATTGATTTCCTCCCAGATGTTGCCCTTTTTTAAGGTCAAACCAAATAAACAAACTCAGATTAAGTCAGGCCAAAGTAAAGGGGGCAGCTCCCCAAAAGGAGGGGGAACAGTAAGTTTCACTCTGAACCTCATTGGCCAACTTCCGCATTGTGACGTCACAATGGAACCTCGCGTGAATTAGCCAATAAGAATAAGTCTGCTCCGCGGTGACGTCCTGTGGTTTCAGTGCGCAGGCCCGGGCGCGCGGACATGGGAGCCCCGCCCCCACCCATTCCCCTCCTCCTGCACCTCCTCCAGCCAAGGTTTCCAGGCAACCGGATGGCGGCTCCGGCCAGAGCGAGAAGCCGCTCGGTGATCTCCCCCTCCCCCCTCTCTCTCTCCGGCGGCTGCTGCTCCAAAAAGAGATCGAGAGCGACCACTGCGCCTGCTCCGGACAGCTCGGCTCAGCAGCGCTCTCTGCGCCTGCTCCGGCCAGCTCGGCTCAGCAGCGCTCTCTGCGCCTGCTCCGGACAGCTCGGCTCAGCAGCGCTCTCTGCGCCTGCTCCGGACAGCTCGGCTCAGCAGCGCTCTCTGCGCCTGCTCCGGACAGCTCAACTCAGCAGCGCTCTCTGCGCCTGCGCGCTGGTCTGCCAGCTGAGGGAGTGGGGGAGGGGACTTTGCAAAATCTCTTCCCATCATTTTCTTCCAAGTCCCGCAGTTTGATTTGAAACAGAACAGCTTCTGTTTGTAGCTTCACCACAGACTCAAACTTCACACACAGACTCAAACTTCACACACAGACTCAAACTTCATACACAGACTCAAACTTCACCACAGACTCAAACTTCACCACAGACTCAAACTTCACACACAGACTCAAACTTCACCACAGACTCAAACTTCACACACAGACTCCAACTTCACACACAGACTCAAACTTCACCACAGACTCAAACTTCACACACAGACTCAAACTTCACACACAGGCTCCAACTTCACACACAGACTCAAACTTCACCACAGACTCAAACTTCACCACAGACTCAAACTTCACACACAGACTCAAACTTCACACACAGACTCAAACTTCACACACAGACTCAAACTGCATCCTCTGGACAACATCTGTGAGGAAAACACTTTCTTTCCCCCCTGGGAAATACAGAGACAGAGAAATTCTCTGGAACTGGAATTAGAGACAAAAATGCTGAGGGGGAAATGTTTGTGATTTTGTGGAACCTGTTTTTATTGTCTGAGCTTTTTAAAGTTTAATTTATCCTGTCTATTCAAATACTGTTTCTTAATGCATGATTCAGTGATGTTAATTTTAGATTAATTTTTAAAGTAAAAATTTTTTAAAATGAAACATTGTCTTTGTTTATTCTATTGGGATTTGTGGGAATTTGTTTATTATAAGGTGACCATGAGGATCGTAACAACATTGATATGTCTGGTGTTGGTGCATATGATGTGGAGATGCCGGTGTTGGACTGGGGTGGGCCCAGTAAGAAGTCTCACAACACCTGGTTAAAGTCCAACAGGTTTATTTGGAATCACGAGCTTTCAGAGCGCTGCTCCTTCTCACCTGATGACCAAACAACCTACTGGAACATTAGGGAATTCACACTGGGGAAGAGACCCTGATAATTCCCACTCACTTTCAGCGATTTCTCATAAAACCTACCAGATTGGAAGCTTCTGCCTGAAATGTTATTTTCCCTTCGTTTCCAAACTGAGACCATTCACCTGCTCAGTGTGTGGGAAAGGATTCACTTGTTCACCCAAGCTGCTGACACACCATGGCAGTCACACCCATTAGTGATCTTTTGGATGCTCTGACTGTGGCTGTTAATTATATCAATAGAGGTTAAGTTTATTCAGATGGAGGGCACTGATGAGATAGTTATAATGAGCAGGTAAAAAGTGGGACTCACTAATATAGCTTGGAGTCAGAGTTGAACCTGTAATGTTTGATTCTGTGAACAAATCTATACCAAATAAAGATTGACTCCACCCCAAGGCTGTCAGGATTATAACATGGTAACAGAAAATGCTTGTCTCATGGTGAAGGTTGGAAACTAAAAGAAAGTATATTTCAGACGGAAGCTTCCAATCCCAGCAGCTTTTGTGAGAAATGACTGAAAGGCAGTGGGAATTGTCAGGGTCTGATTACCTGCTGATGCTCTCGGAGTCTGAACCAGACAACCAGTGGAAGAATGAAGTGGCGATGTGGACACGGGTTACATCCCGATCAAGGAGGAAACAAGATCTGGCCTTGGCATTGTCACTTCCTAACACAAGGAAAATCAGCAACAAAGCATTTTCTGATCAGCCAAACTGCAAGTTGATAACTGCACTGGCACGGATGATTCATGTAAAGAATTCAATTAAGGTGGTTGGAGGGTAGAATCCCTGTCAATTGGTCTATGGGAGAAATCCCTAATTACCCTCTGTGCCGGGCGATCGCCCTCCTGCTTTAAAGGGATACAATTAGTTCCATTTTCAGTCATCAATTATCTGATTGTTCCATGAAAAGAATTGCTTGAAGCAACAAATTATCGGAGATACCAGAAGAGGGTTTCTTCATGTGTAATGTTTGTACTGAAGGAGAATAAACATCTTTTTCTTCGATTTGTTTTGAAACACTGTTTGTGTGAATTTTTGCGATCCCGGTCAGGACTGTTAACGTTTGCAGAGAAATTCGAACACCCGGTGATTAACTGAAAGAATTACATCACAAGATTCCACATTGTTAAACAAAAACAAACTTTACTGTATGTTTAAATAAAAGTTAAAAAGACAACACTACAAATTGAATACTACACTCAATAAAGATTTATGATATAAACCTAGTTCTATTTTTTTACCTCACCCCAAGAGTTTCTTTATACTTAACAATATCTTGAAGGTTCATTCACTTCTGTTCCTAGGACCATCCCAAAGGTATGTCAAAGCTCTCCACAATTCACTTTAATTCTCCCCAGTACTCCAGATATTCTCCAAGCTCCAAGAGTTTATGGGAGTCCATCCATTATCTTTTCACTAAACAAGCCTCCAATTTTCCTTTAAGCTCTCAAACTGTGGACTCCTCAGTCCAAACATGGGCTTCACTGCATTCTTGCTGAGGGATTTAAATGTTGGAAACACCCCTGGTTTCTAATGGTCCTCTAGGCTTCTAGTCCCACAGCTGGTTCACAGCTCCTGGTCCCACAACTGGTGGCTTCCAAGCTAACTGCAGACTGTCCGCTGGAACCAGGTCATTGATTGGAAAGGACTCAAAAGGTTCCGGGGAAAAGGCAGGAGAATGGGATTGAGATTTATCAGCCATGATCGAATGGCACAGCAGATTCGATGGGCCGAATAGCCTAATTCTGCTCCTATATCTTATGGTCTAATTCTAACCAAGGATCCACCCTGAATCACATATCCCCATGGTAACAGAGACGATTGAATATCTAACAGATATTCAGCTTCAAAATTGGACCTTTTTTCCTGAGGTCTGCATGAAGAATTCACCGAACAAAAACAGTACAATAATTGTCAGTCCCAATGTCTCCAGCTAAAAGATCCAGCTGACCTTTTACAGTTCTTACCTCTCGAGTTTTGACTTCTTAAACCAACATGGGCCATGCTTTGTGACTGCGAATTCCCTGAGGGTGTTTTCATCAGATTCTCCATCCAGGTTTTCCATTTTTTAAAAGCAATTCTTGCAACTAATGCTTATTTCTAAAACAGGAATTATAAAATTAGATTTTTGTAACAAAAACAGGAAGAAATGAAAACGTATCACCTTCATAATATCCCATTTAGAATATTACAATATACAACATGCTGTATATCTTAACAACAGCCATGATCTTATTGAATGGTGGAGCAGGCTCGAAGGGCCACATGGCCAACTCCTGTTCCTAAATCCACTGTTTTCCTATGTTGATCTATCTTATAACCTGCAACAGACATAATAATCCCTCCATTGTCCACTTCACATTCACAAGTCCAGCTTGGTAACAGCACACTGCTGGGTTCCATGTCCAGGAATTCAGTCCACTGAAGATGGAAATTACTGCTTGCAGTCTTTTCTGAAAGTTTTCTTTTTACAATAATTATAATCCAAAGTTCCTCCTGCAAAAGGAGAGTCTTCATTGCTGTTCATTTGTGAATTTTCAAGTTCTATTTTGAAAACAGTCTGTACAGAGTTCACATTTTGAAATTTATTTTCTTCCATGTTTGTAGTTTCTCCATTGTTTAAATCCAGAGAGAATATTCCAGTCAATTCCACCTTGAAACCGACTTCTTCTTGCTCAGTTATAGCTGATTCCTTTATTGTCCAGGACAATATATTCACAATATCTTTAAAACAGAAATTAAACATTCCCATTTGATTTCAGCTATTAACATATTCTGTTAGTTTGTTCTTTATTGTCAATGTCAGGCTCGGGTTGTTCTCCTTGGAGCAAAGGAGGTTGAGGGGAGATTTGATACAGGTGGACAAGATTCTGACAGGTTTAGATAAGGTGGACAAAGAAAAGCTGTTCCCATTCGCTGAAGGGACAAGGATGAGGGGGGACACAGATTTCTTGTTTTGGGTCAGAGATGCAAGGGAGGGAGGGGGGTGGGGGGGGATGTGAGGAAGAATATTCTGATGCAGCGAATGGTAATGACCTGGAACTCGCTGCCTAGGAGGGTGGAGGAAGTGGAGACAATAAACAATTACAAAGAAAATTGGATGGGCATTTGGGATGTTCCAAACAGAACGAAGAACAAAGAAAATTTTGTTTTCTTGAAACAAAAACAAACAAAAAAAGAACAAAGAAAATCCATCAAGACATCATTTGACTGAGTGTGGCAGAAAGGGACCTACACAGGGTTGGATTCGGGGGGGAACTCTCCACCGGTTGGGGATATACCAGGTACAGACGAGGATGGCTGTGGTTGTTGGAGGTCAGTCATCACTGCAAGGGTCACTGCAGGGTTCATCTAAAACTCTGCTGGCCAGGTTTAAACTCACATTAAGTGTTATTCCACTATCACCCTCGTGTACGATGATCCACCCAGTAAGGCAACAACTTAATATTAAAATTCTCATCCTTGGTTTCAAATCACTCCATGACCTTGCCTGTCCCAATATCTATAATCTCCTATCAGCCCCACAACCCTCAATATATTACACTGCTCTAATTCTGGTCTTTAGTTTGTCCCTGCCCTTGCTTCACCATTGCAAGCTCTCGCTTCAGTTGCTGAGGCTCCAACCTCTGGAATACCATCCCGACACATCTCCAACTCTCCACCTCGCTTTACTCCTTTAACACACCCCTTAAAATCTACCACTTTGACCAAACGTTTGGTCATCTAACCTAATATCTTCTTTGTGGCTCAATATCATACTTTATTTTACAATGCTCCTTGGATGTTTTATTACTTTCAGGCGCTATATAAATATATTTTGTTGTTCCTCATGTCTCCTGGGCCTAATCATTTTCAGCTGCTTCATTAATTACTGTCTCCCCACCGTAGGGTCAGAAACGGGGATGTTCACTGATGATTGCAGTGTATATGACCATTCACAACTCTGAATACTGAAGCTGCCCGCATGCAGCGCAGGACCAGGACCAGGACAACATTGTCAATTCATACTGATACCACATAATATACCACAGTAGTGTGGCGACCAGAATTGAACACTAGATTCCAAGTGCGGTCTAACAAAGGTTCAATAAAGCTGCAACATGACTTGCCAATTTTTAAACTCAATGTCCCGGCCGATGAAGTAAGCATGCCGTATGCCTTATTGATTATCTTCTCCATCTCATTGCCACTTTCAGTGACCTGTGTACCTGTACACCCAGATCCCTCTGCCTATCAATACTCTTAAGGGTTCTGCAATTTACTGTATATTTCCCATCTGTATTAGACCTTCCAAAATGCATTACCTCACATTTGTCCGGATTAAACTTCATCTGCCATCTCTCCGCCCAAGTCTCCAACTGATCTATATCCTGCTGCATCCTCTGCCGGTCCCCATCGCTATCCGCAATTCCACCAACCTTTGTGTCGTCCACAAACTTACCAATCAAACCAGTTACATTTTCCTCCAAATCATTTATATATATTACAAACAGCAAAAGTCCCAGCACTGATCCCTGAGGAATGTCACTTGTCACAACCCTCCATTCAGAAATGTACCTTTGCACTGCCAACCTCTGTTTTCTTCTGACTAAATATCTCTAAACTTCCTAACACCCTGTCACTCTGTGATCCTTGTGACATTTGAAACCAGGTATTCACAAAAAGACTCAAAGAGCATCAGCCCACTGGAGGCTGAGACCAGCCAGTCCAGCACAAAGAAACCCTCTGACC